>NC_056728.1:794916060-795216060 GCF_019279795.1 Protopterus annectens | reverse complement strand
CCTTCCATGGGAAAAATTGTGCGTAAATCTTAAAAATGTAGTAGTATTATTCAAAAAGGTTATAAATTCTTGTAATTTCTCAAGGGAAGCTATCCATAAAATCCATATGTCATCCAAAAATCTTCTGTAGAGTGTCCAACAACTTGAATAAATGGACCTCAATATGTATTTTTCTTCCTATTTTGCAAAAATAAGATTGTCATAAGTTGAGGCACATGCCTCACCCATTGCCACTCCCTGTATTTGCTGATAAAATTCTCCCTTGAAATATATACTGTTATATTTTAGAATCAGGTCCATGAGGCTTAAACAGGCCAACTGTTTGTTCCATGTAAGCTCACCATCCTCAAATATAACTTCTTCCAACATTTGTAAACCTTCAGTATGTGGAATACTGGAGAATAGGTTGACATCTACTGTAACAAAAATAACATCATCATTGTAGAGCTCATTTTCCATCTCCCTTAAGAAATCCCAGGAATAGAGGAAGTAAAGATGGAAATAACAGGGGGGCTCTGGGAGGAAAAAATCGAATACAGTGAATTATGGTGGCAAATAACTTTGCAGGCCACTTTTCCACCTGATTTGAATGAAAATACTTCCATTGCCCCATTATTAAAAATGAGAGCTGTCAAATTGTAATATAGAGAAGAACAAAAAGCATTTTAATAACTGGCAACTTTCTCACTTAGGAAATAACAATATTATGAGGCATTTGGATAAATGAGAATTCCCTTATTGGGTAAGCATTCACCACCATAACAGGAACAGGCAAGCAAAAACTGAGAGTAATGCTACTCAATGCTAGAAGTCTAAATATCAAAATGCACTCCCTCGAGGCATTCCTTAAAATAGAGAACATTGATATCTGTGCAGTGACTAAGACCTGGTTCAAAGCTCCAGAGAGCACTCCTGCATTACCAGGCTATAACTCATATCACACTTTTCAGACATCTAACCTGGACCGGAGCGCCAAAGGCGGAGGTGTGTCCATATTCATTAAGGATATCCACACCTACAAGCTAGTTGCTCAGCATAATGCATCCAAGGTTATCCAAGTGCAACTAACTCTGGGCAAAACTGCAATCCAAATTGTAGCTTGCTACAGATCCCCCACCATGCTCCAGGATTCCCCCTCCTTTTTTCTTGGTATACTGGAAAATATTAGGGTTCAACGAAATACCCTAATAATGGGTGATTTCAACTACCCCATCATTAACTGGGAAAACTACTCATGTACCAACTCCTTCACTCAACGCTTTCTGGAATTCATAAATTCCAATGCCATGGATCAACTTATCCACACCCCCACCAGGGGCAACAATATCCTAGAGCTAGTCATTACCAACATGAGTGACTGGTGTTCCCCACCTGAAGTCAACTCCTCGTTGGTCCGATCCGACCATAGGCTAATCACCCTAGATATCCACATCCCGTCCCACCCCTATTAAGGAAACCATGGTAAAAAATTCTCTAAACCCAACTTCATGCTTCTTAAGACAGAAGTGGTGAACTTCATGACACCCATGCAGATGGACAATACAGTTACGACTGCTGAATTCTACACAAATGCACCCTATAAGCACTTACACAAGTGCATGGATCATGCTATTCCAAACAGATCCAAGACGCTACCCTCTCCAAAAAAAGGAAGCCAATCTAGTGGTCCCCTGCCATAAACAAACTCTACAACAGAAGGAAGAAACTGTTGCAAATGAAAGGAAAATCCCATGAGTGGAGGAGCTCCCTGGTCAGCCTCAGTAAAAAGCTGAGATCCCTTATAAGATCCTCTAAAGCTAGCTATGAAAACAAAATTGCCACTGATTCTAGGGGCAACCACAAAATATTCTATAGCTATGTCAAGAATCTTAATGGCAACACCCAGATCTGCTCTGAGTTACAGCACAACGGCATGAAAAATTACAGAACCAACTGATATTGCCAACATCCTGGCAGATAGGTTCAGTGCTATCTTTACCCCCCCTCTCACCCCCTAAAGGGAACATATCTATACAGAAATAATGCAGAGTCTCTGTAATCACAACTATACAGGTAAAAGATACACTCTCTAAAGCCAAAAACACAGCATCCATCCCAGGCTGTGTTTTACATGAACTTCAGAATGAACTGACTCCCCACCTAAGCACCATGTTCAATCATAGCCTCATGTCAGGCTTTGTGCCCACTGAATGGTGCACAGCAACAGTTATCCCACTCCACAAAGAGGGAGCCTGCATTGATCCCGGGGAACTATCACCCTATTAACCTGACAAGCCTGGTCTTTAAGGCCATGGAATGTATCATCATGGAACTCATAAACAATGACATTGGTAACCTCCAAACTCTGGACCCTACCCAGTTCACTTTTGTGAAAGGCAGATCATGCCTCCTGAACCTGATCGACTTCTTTGAGGCAGTCACTAAAAGCCGTAGATGAGGGTAAGGTGTGTCACACAGCCTATCTTGACCTCGCCAAGGCTTTCGACACCACCCCTCATTCTGGAATTATAGCTAATATCACTAAACTAGGTATAAATCCCTACATCACAAGATGGGTTGCCAACTGGCTCACTGACAGAACCCACACTGTAAAAGTTGCAGAGTCCAAATCTAACTTCAGAACAGTGACAAGTGGAGTACCACAGGGTTCAGTCCTGTGACCTCTCCTTTTGGTATCTACGTCTCTGAAGTACAGGCTAACACAGAAGGCCTTTGATTAATGAAGTTCGCAGATGACTGCAAACTGGGAGCCATAGTCGAGTCCCCAAATGATGTCGACATCCCACAGAAGGGCCTCATTTAGACATAAGCCTGGTGTCAGAGTTATGGCGTCAAGTTGAATGCCAAAAAATGCATTGTCATCCCCTTTGGTAAAAACTCTGTACCTATGAACTACTACATAGGCGTCAGTCTACTTAATGCCGAATGTCTGATAAGAGACCTTGGGACCCAGGTGGATAGTAGTCTCTCCTTTGATAATCACATCACCACAGTAGTCAGGAAATCCTTCTACATGGCACACCTTATCACACAAGGGTTCTTATGAAGGAAAAAAGAGGTCATTGTTCCCCGCTACTTGACACTCATTAGACCCATTATAGAGTACAACTCCCCTTTTCGAATATACCTCACAAGACATCTGCAGCAGCTGGAAAGGCAACAGAAGTACCTCACAAAGAGGATTACTTGCCTCAAACAGATGCCTTACACTGTCTGTCTCAAAAAACTCCAGCTTTACTCCGTAGCATATTGCCTACTCTGAAGTGATCTCTGCCTAAAAAGCTATGTCAAACCAAGAGCTGTTAGACATGCTACACCTAAAGAAATCCCAATCCCGCTGAGCTACATTCTCTAGGGACCTAAACCTTGTCACCACAATAAACAGGACATCCTGGAGGGAAAGATTCCTGTCCCAGAGTCTTTCCATACGCTGGAACAAGCTCCCCATCTATGTCAAGCAAAGTTCCTCATTAGCACTCTTCAAGAAAAATCTTGATGAGTGGATAGAAAATAGGACATACACCGCAGGGATCACTTCTGTGACTCTGCTCGACAGGAGCACAGGAAAATAACTTTCTTGGGTGGCATAAGCCAGGGAACCTTGTTGGCTAGGCTTACTTAGGCCCTTGGGCCGATAGTCTAGTACCTACCTCTGAACCTATTTAAGTGTTCTGACAATTTCATTGCTAAGGCTTGAAAATGGATGTAATGGTATCTAGGGTCATAAGAGGGAGCTCTTTGCTAACGTGTCACCAACTTGTAAAACATATGTGCATATTAATATATATTTTTTAACCATACATTTTATGTTTCATGCAAAAACACTTTTATAACTGTTTAAATATTGTTTTAACTAGAGAAATGTAGGTTTTTGCAGATGCATATTTTAGATGTATTTTGTCAGTATGTTTTTATAAAAGCTTTTAAATGGCTTTTTAACAGCATTTTAACATGCTTTATTTTAACTTATTACATTACTAATTTTACTGTTTTAATTGAATAATGGGAAGGGTTTAAAAGTTGGGTTAATGTCTTTTACCCACATCTGATGAATTCTGTACACTAGGGATGAAAACAAAGTGTTATTTGTGAGGCGTTTATGTATTGGTGTTTTTATTATTAAAATTTTGGCACTGAAGCTCTGGACTGCTGTCTTCCATCTTTCCAGGACACTTGTTTGGATTTTGTTATTGGTGAGTTTTTGGTGCCTTATACTCAGCTTTTTTTTGGAGCTTCAGTGTTAGGAATGGCTTAGTAGTTAGAGATGTCAGGAGGGACAACAGGCAGGGTAGTACCCTTACACCAGCATGTGGGGTATTTTGTTAGTATAAGGAGAAAAAAGAGCAGTTATGTTGTTGTTGTTGTGTCTTTCAGCTTTTCCCGGTTAGGGGTCGCCACAGCAGAACTCTGGTCCGCTAATGATTGGTAGTTGATTTTTACATGCCGAGTTACCAGCCCTGACGCGCAACCTTCAATGAAAGTACGCCCATTCATGTATGTCTCCACGCACAAGACTCTCTAGGTGAGAATCGAACCGGACATTGTCTTACTGTGAGGTGACAATGCTACCACAGCACTACCACCGTAGGCTTAAAAAAAGGACCATTGTGTAAAACTTAGAACATTAGTCTGAAAGAAGAGAAGTTCAGATACATAATAAAACACATAGCAACAGATGTAATGCTTAACATTCAAATATTGCATATAATCATAACAATGAGGAAATAATTACACATAAAATTGCAAGTCTAATGTGGCTACTTTTGCAGAAATTAGTCATAGTTAAGCAGCGTTAATATTAGTGCAATATATATGTCATGAGATAGCAGCAATTAGCAATCTTGTGTTTATAATGGATACCTCATGTAATCAGAGAAAATGTCAATACACACCAAATAGCTGCCTAGGTTACCTAATTCTGTTACCTTATAGTCCTGTTGTGATGTTATTTGTTGTGTATTGTGTTAATATTGTTTAAAAATTTAATAAAATATATATAAAAAAGCAAAGGCAATTCCTGTGCATGCATTAAGGTTTCTGCTCAATTGTGTACCTGATCTTAGCAAAACTGCCCTTCAGTAAGCAACTTTGACAATAATTACAGTAAAGTAATATAATTTTGTTCTCTGTAACTGCTTTAATGTCTCAACATAAAAATGAGGTGAGGAGTCCATTCCTGTGCAATTAGTGCAGTGTTCTAACCCTCTGAGAATGGGATGTTATTTCATATTTTCTGCTGAGTCTGCAATAGTCTTCCACTCTGCATGTAAAAGTATAATATTTCTAGAATTATATCATAAAAAAACAAATATGAAAATCCTTTGTGATGTTGCCCTGATATCATTATGCAAATGGTATACCTCCACATCCCACCCCCACCTCCCAGTAAGGAAACATCCATAAAAAACTTCTCCAAGGCCAACTTCATGCTACTCAAGTCAGACGTGACAAACTTCATGACACCCATGCCGATGGAAACTGAAAATGCAACTGCCGACTCCTACACTAAAGCACTGTACAATCCACTTGTGCATGAATTGTGCCATCCCAAATAGAACCAAGATGCTCTCTTCCAAAAAAAGGAAGCCAATCTGGTGGTCCCCTGTCATAAACAAGCTATATAACAGAAGGAAGAAACTGTTGCAAATCAAAAGGAAAATCCAAGGATGCAAAAATCTCCCTTAACAGCCTCAATAAGAAGCTGAGATCCCTCATAAAATCATCCAAAGCTAGTTACAAAAATAAAATTGCCAAAGATTCCAAAGATAACCACAAGGCTTCTAAAGCTATGTCAAGAATCTAAATGTCAATCCTCAGATCTGCTCTTAGCTACAATAGAATGGAATTAAATATACTGATCCCAAGGGCATTGCCAATATCCTGGCAGATCGATTCAGTGCCAACTTCACCCTCTCTCACCCCCTAAAGGGCCCGGCTCAATACTGAAAGATTGCCAAATTCTGGTAATCATGGCCACACAGGTAAAAAATGCACTCTCCAAAGCTAAGAATACAGCATCCATGGGACCAGACGACATCCCGGGCTGTGTATTACATGAACTACAAAATGAACTGGCACCTCACCTAAGTGTCATGTTTAATTATAACCTCACCTCTGGCTTCATGCCCACTGAGTGCTGCACAGCTACAGTTATCCAACTCCATAAAAGGGGATCCACCTTGGATCCTGGGAACTACCATCCCATCAGTCTGATGAGCCTGATCTGCAAGGCTATGGAATGTATTATCATGGAACTTATAAACAAAGACATTGGCAACCTTCAAGCACTGAACCCCACCCAGTTTGGGTTAGTGAAGGGCCAATCGTGTCTCCTGAACCTGATTAACTTCTTTGAATCAGTCTCCAGAGCCATGGATGAGGTTAAGGCGGTCCACACAGCCTATCTGGACACTTACCAAGGCCTTCAACACCATCCCCCACTCTAGAATCATAGATAAACTTACTAAGCTGGGCATAAATCCCTATGTCACTCAATGGGTTGCCAACTGGCTTGCTGACAGAACCCAGACTGTAAAAGTAGCCGACTCCAAATCCAGCTCCAGACAAGTGACAAGTGGAGTACCTCAGGATTCAGTCCTGGGATGGCTCTTGTCTGGCATCTACTTCTCTGAAGTACAGGCCAACACTAAGGGACTCTGGGTAACAAAGTTTGCAGATTACTGCAAACTGGGTGCCATTATTGAATCCCCAAATTATGTGGATAATCTACAAAAGGGCCTTACAGAAACAGATGCTTGGTGCCAGAGCCATGGGCTCAAGCTCAATGCCAAGAAGTGTATAAGTATCCCCTTTGGGAAAAACCATGTACCCATGAATTACCACATACGTGGCAGTACAATAAACACCAAAAGTGTGATAAGAGACTTAGGAACACAGGTGGACAGGGGTCTCACCTTAGATAACGACATCGCCACAACAGTCAGGAAATCCTTCTATGTGGCACACCTCATCACTAAGGGCTATTCATCCAGAAAAAAGGAGGTCATTGTCCCATTGTCCTCATTCCTCATTAGACCCATCATAGAGTGCAAAACTCCATTTGGTATGTACCTCACAAGACAGCTGCAACAACTGGAAAGGTTACAGAAACACCTCACTAAAAGAATCACAGGCCTAAAGTAGATGCCCTATGCTGACCGACTAAAAAAACTCCAGCTATACTCTGTTGCATATCTTCTACTCAGAGGCGATCTTTGCTTAACATACCAGGCCATGTCAAACCCTGAGCTGTTGGACATGCTGCACTTAAAGAAATCCCAATCCATCACAGCCACATGCTCCAGGGACCTACACCTTGTCATCACAATGAACAAAACATGCTGGAGGGATAGGTTCCTGACCCAGAGACTCTCCATACTCCATAATAGACTGCCCATACATGTCAAGCAGAGCACCTCCTTGGGCCTCTTCAAAAGGGACCTTGATGACTGGATGGGAGATAGGAAATTTACCCTGGGGATCACGTCAGTTGCCCTGCTTAACAGGGTTCAAGGGAAGTAAATATTGTGGGAAGAAATAGCCAGGGAATTGTTATGGCTAGGCTTGTACTGACCCTAGGGCTGATAGCCTAGTACCAATCTATGAACCTATGAACCTATGAACTGCTATGTCTCACTGATGGCCATATACAGACAAACTTACTTGAATGTTAGATACTGCACTGAAAGGGAGGAAATCAATCTGAGATGCATAGGTTACACTTCATTGTGTAATAAAAGTCCATCTCACCCACCAACATAATCATCAATCCCTATGTCATCATCTTTGTGATTTCCTTTTTGAACAGTCCTTTCATCTGTGAGTCATCAGATATGTACAGTATAAGTTCTTCTGTGTCTTCACATGATACATCATTGATGTGGAGCATATCATTTACTGCATCACGATTTGCATTCCATTAATGTGTACCTTACATTACACTTACGTGTATGCACACACACACACACACACACACACACACACACACACACACACACACACACACACACACACACACACACACAATATATATATGCTTGTCTACCACATTTTGTCACAAGTAATACATTTATCATGTAACACACATGGATAAATTGTTTAAACAAAAAAACAAATTATTCTTCCTTTGTTTACTGCACATGATATTTGACTGAAGGTAGCCTCAATATTCATACTGCAGTGTCATTGTGTTAAGTAACCATTACTTGAATTACCTCATTAGAGTTGAAAGTCTGAATTTGGCAAACAATGAAGAAAATGCCTTCAGCCATATTGATATGTTGACTGTTACATGAATGAGCTTAGTCCTGATGTACAACAGAAACCAGTAATGAGACAAGCATTATTAGAAATGCTGCATTTTAAGTGTAACACCTTCCATGGATCTATTACTCCTGTGATGTTTAACTTGTCATTCAGGTATGTGGATATCTTTTTCACATTGCTCATTTGACAGTCTTCCATAATGTCATCATACTCCTTCCAAATATGTGCTTCCTGGTATCTGTTGTATAACTAGTTCTGTGGCATTAGAAGCAAGTACACAGGCCAAGAGAATATGGGTTAGGCATGCAGGGGTTCAAATCCATTCGGTTGTACATTGCATAAAAGTGTATAAAACAATTGTTGACATGCTCTGCTGACTTAAAGAACAGTTGTGATGTGACACTTCGTACCTGGAGCTTTGAACCCCCAAAGTATTCTACTCCCTTTTAACTATGGTCATATATATTCACATTCAAATGTGTTTCTGGAGAAAATCATGCAAGGATTTATACAGTGGATGGTGCCTTTCACTCTCCTCCCATGTTATGTAATTTTTCCAGGTTCAGTTTATGGTCTGCAGCATTATTTGTAAATTAGCATGCATATGTATATTCACACCTCTTCAGAACACCTTTTTCTGTGGAGTAACTTACACATTCCCATGAATTTGCAACATCAGTGTGGAAGGTCATGAGTTCACACCCAGGTGTGTGCATTCGATTGCCATGATATCAGCTATCCTGTTCCTCTAAAATATGTTTTTACAGTCACCTTTGCTTCAACTTTTGTGGCATGCCCTGTTAATACAGTTGTCTACAGCATATCAGTGACATAGGGAGAAGTTCAGTTTAATCCCTGAGAGTTTGTTTGTGTTTTAGTGCTGTCGTGTTACATTTCCTTAAGTGTAAACTGACATGTAATGAGTATTTGCTTAATGTATGGACATTAGCATTGTGTAACTAAATTTATTTATTGAGATTCATTAGCCAGTGTTGAGACAGGCAGTTGGGTGATATGCATAAGTGTGTGTGTGTGTGTGGGGGGGGGGGGTCTTAATGGCTATAATGACTTAGTTGATTGATCTGTGTAGTGTGCTCTAGGCAATCTGCATCATGATTGCTTTAATTCCTACCCTTGCTAAGGTGCTTCTATGACACATTGCATTGTGGGAATTCTGATTGCTGTTCCCTTGAGATTTATTACAATCTACTTGCACATATGACACATTTCGGAGGTATGTGTTTTCATGACCTCTTACACTATGATGTCTGAAGTATCTCACCTTTACTTTACAACATGGATATAGAGATGTAGATTGATTTGCTGCAGTGTCCCACTTCTGGACTAATTTATGGCATAACATGAGTGCATAACTAACCCTCCCTGTTGCTGTAAGGTATGACGGTGCTGTTTCATCACATTCACTTTATAGGTTCATAGGTTCATAGGTTGGTACTAGGCTATTGGCTCAAGGGCCTATACAAGCCTAGCCATAACAATTCCCTGGATATTGTTTCCCACATTATTTACTTCCCTGGACCCCTGTCTAGCATGACGACTGACATGATCCCCGGGGTAAATTTCTTATCTCCTATCTAATCATCAAGGTTCCTTTTGAAGAGGGCCAAGGAGGCACTCTGCTTGACATGTATGGGCAGTCTATTCCAGAGTATGGGGAGTCTCTGGGTCAGGAACCTATCCCTCCAGCATGTTTTGTTCATTGTGATGACAAGGTTTAGATCCCTGGAGTGTGTGGCTATGAGGGATTGAGGGACTGGTATTTCTTTAAGTGGAGCATGTCCAATAGCTTAGGGTTTGACATGGCCTTGTATGTTAAGCAGAGATCACCTCTTAGTAGACGATATGCCACAGAGTATAGCTGGGGTTTTTTAAAACAGTCAGCATAGGGCATCTGCTTTAGGCCTGTGATTCTTTTAGTGAGGTATTTCTGCGTCCTTTCCAGCTGTTGCAGATGTCTTGTGAGGTACAAACCAAATGGGGAATTGTACTCTATAATGGGTCTAATGAGGGATGAGTACAGTGGGACAATGACCTCCTTTTTTCTGGATGAAAAGCCCTTAGTGAAGAGGTGTGCCACATAGAAGGATTTCCTGACTGTTGTGGCAATGTGATTATCGAAGGTGAGACCACTGTCCACCTGTGTCCCTAAGTCTCTCATCACACTTTCGGTGTTTAGTGTACTGTCACCTATGTGGTAATTCATGGGTACATGTTTTTTTCCCAAAGGGGATAACTATACACTTCTTGGCATTGAGCTTCAGCCCATGGCTCTGGCACCAATCATCTGTTTCTGTAAGGCCCTTTTGTAGAATATCCACATCATTTGGGGATTAAATAATGGCTCCCAGTTTGCAGTCATCTGCGAACTTTGTTAGCCAGAGTCCCTTAGTGTTGGCCTGTACTTCTTAGAAGTAGATGCCAAACAAGAGCGGTCCCAGGACCAAACCCTGAGGTACTCCACTTGTCACTTTTCTGCAGCTGGATTGAAGTCGTCTACTTTTACAGTCTGGGTTCTGTCAGTAAGCCAGTTGGCAACCCATCGAATGACATAGGGAATTATGCCCAGCTTAGTAAGTTTATCTATGATTCCAGAGTGGGGAATGGTGTCGAAGGCCTTGGCAAGGTCCAGATAGGCTGTGTAGACTGCCTTACCCTCATCCACAGCTCTGGAGACTGATTCAAAAAAGTCATTCAGGTTCAGGAGACAAGATCGGCCCTTCATGAACCCAAACTGGGTGGGGTCCAGTGTTTGAAGGTAGTTAATGTCTTTGCTTATAAGTTCCATAATAATGTGTTCCATGCTCTTGGAGATCAGGCTCATCAGAATGATGGGACGGTAGTTCCCAGGATCCAAGGTGGATCCCCCCTTGTGGAGTGAGATAACTGCAGCTGTGTGCACTCAGTGGGCATGAAGCCTGAGGTGAGGCTGTGATTAAACATGACACTTAGCTGAGGTGTCAGTTCATTTTGTAGTTCATGCAGTACACATTTTTATCCCACATCTCTTGTGTATACACCCGTTTCTTAAAATTAACATATTATGCATTTTTATGGTGTACCTTTCCAAGTAATTGCAATTAGTAATTACACTTTGTAATCATATTTCCATTTCTTCATTGCAACTTTTATTGGACTTTGGATTTAATTTGAGGGGAATGCTCATGTGACTTTGTGGGTGGGAGATTTAAAGATTTTTTTGTAGATGCAGTATTGATTCTGAAGAAGTCTGTGTGTGTCTTGTCAGATGAAAGTGCTTAATCTTGTTTTGTTATTTTTACAATTTATTAAACCAATTTTTCTTGCATACCCACTGCTACCTTGCCTTCATTGGACCTAGTATTTATTGCTTTTGCTTGTGAGTTGTGCCTTGGTTCTTAGTTTTTGTGGAAGCATGTCTTTTCCAAGTAATGTCTTGTTATGTAACTGACTTTGCACTTTAACAGTCACCCTCTCCATCTCCATGTCTTATGGTAGTGACTGTCACAATGGCCTTGGTGTCTATGTTTCTTGCCTTTCCATTGGTCATATATTTTTGTATATATCTGCAGATGGTAATGACATCATGTCCACACAACTGTGCATGCACAACCACCACAGATAATGCAGTTTCTCATACACACTCGTTGTTTACTTCTTGTATCTAGTTGTAGCTGTGAGGTGGCTTTCTACAATGTGGCCATGAGCCTGTTATGTGGGAATAAGGAAAGGCTTCTCCTCATGCTACGTGCCTTTGCCACATTCAAATCTACTTAACAAGGCTACTCATCATGCTAGTAAGAAAAATAAATCCCCAAGTTAGTGATTTATGTTCCACTGGGGACAGTGTACACATAATGAAGTGTGTAAGCTTCAAAGAATAATTGCTAAAGCTTGTGATGCCTACACATGGATTTAAATAGAATTCATACTATTTTAAGTGAATATTTGCATTCTAGAGTATTGTAGAAAGTAGACCCCCCCCCCATGAGAATGAACACATTTTTGTGACTAGAAGTCATTTAGTGAAAGTCTTTTTCCAAAGTTACTGCTTCATCATCAATGCAATTGTTCTGTACTTTTAACTAGTGTAGCAAATTTAATCAGAAAATAACAGAATAGCAACTTTAAGGAGTCTAAAAACTATTTCAGAATATTCAACTTGCATTTTTGAGGATAAATATGCATAAATATGCACGTGCATGTGCACAAACACATACACATGCATACACACGCATACCCACACATACACATATATACACAATACACACTCACACACACACACACACACACACACACACACACACACACACACACACACACACACACACACACACACACACACACACACCGACATACACATGTATACACATGCATACACATGCACATATATGCACACACATGGATTCACTTCAGAAGCTCGAATTTACAAAATCTCGAACTGCAAATAACCGAAACCAAAAGATCGAGTTTTGTAAACTCGAACTTCTGAAATGAAACCAAAAAAAAAAAAGACAAACTTCACTTTTGCAGGGGGCTGTGCCCCCCCACCCCCCCTACTTAAATATACCAACTCCAAGATCACGCTACAGTGGGGAAATGGGAAATCTCCCGTCTTGCACTGTATGCGGAAGCGCAAAACGGGAGATTTCTCATTTCCTGTCAACACTGCAAAAAAAAATAAAACATTACGTACACACAGAGCGTACAAGAATCCTTGCCTCTGTGTGCACGCAATGTATTAAGGTAAGTAAACTTTTATTTTTAAACACTACACATATTCGATTTACTGAAATCTCGATCATATGGTCTCGACCATACGAAATTCGAGATTTCAGTAATTTGATTATGTGAAGTGTTCCCACACACACATATACACACACATGCATGCAATCACACAATCATGCATACTGTTAATAAAGCAAATATCCTGTTGATTGCTTTATTTTTATTCTCTTGTCTACAGGATACATCATGGTGGACCAGTAAGGAAATATGGAGAGAGGATACTTAATGATTCAGAAAATATGTTATTATTTTAGTTTCCTCAGTTTTCATTGTTTTTTCATTTTATGATCATTCTTTTTAACAATCTCCCATTTACATAGTTTACATGCCTTTTTCTTTTCCACTATAGGTTTCATTACATGTTCTCATTAGTTATCTGCTGTATAATAAAATACACTGATTTAACAGTCCATTATTTAATTGAAAAAAAAAAAAGAACTCCTGGGGATCCATGAAAGGACCTAGTGCAAGTTGTACAGCTCATGCTAAGAAGGCTCAGCTTCCATAACAAGCTAAGTTGTAATTTCATAGGCTCAAAGGTATATACTAAGTTAACAAAAACTAGTGCCCTTAAAAGCCTAGCTGTGCAACCCAAATGCAACTCACACATTTGATTTATAGGGGTGATTTGCAGACTGGCTCTGTCCATTAGAGTCATAGGAGCCAGATCAGGGGTGAATTTCCGATTGCCCATCCACTTGTCAAAGTTATACTTAAATAGGTTTAGGAAGGAATTCTGCTTTGCGTGGATGGGGAGCCTGTTCAAGAGAATGGGAATTCTCTGGAAAATGTGTGTCTCTCCACCAAGTTCTATTTATGTTGCAAGCGAAATTTAGGCCTTTTAATTTAGTATTTTTGATGCTGTTTATTTTGTGGATGTGCAAAAGATTCATGAAAAAAGGGTTCAGGAATGCCTTGTATGCCAGGCAAATCAGAAGTCTATATGATACCAAGTAAAGAGATAGGGCTTTGAGACGATCACTGTAGGGTGTTGTGTTTACTCTCTGTATTCATTTTGTAAGGAATCATTATGGACATTCCAGTTGCTGCATGTGTCTTGTTAGGTACATGCCAAAGGTGGAATTATACTCTATGATGGGCCTGATGAGGGCTGAGTACAGTGGTATGATGACCTCTCTGGACCTAGATGCCATGCCATTGCTTATAAGCTGAGCAACATAGAAGAATTTTCTTACTACCTTGGACATATGATGGTCAAGGGCTAGGTTACTATCGACATACGTTCCCAGATACCTGACTAGTGAATCAACTTTTAAGGGTGTTTTATTGATAGTGTAGTTACCTGTGGTGGAAGACTTCCAAAAACGTTACGATAATGTATTCCTTGGTACAGAGTTTTAAGCAATTGCTTTGGCACCCAGTGTTTGTCTGTATTAGATCTTCTGAAGGGTGTTCTAGTCTGGGGGGTAATTCAATGACTGCTCCCAGTTTGCAATCATCTGTGAAACTGGTTAGCCAGAGGCCTTTGACATTGGCTTTAACATCCGAGAAGTAGATGCCAAAGAGGAGTGGCCTAGCACAGAGGCCTGGGGACTCCACTGGTGACTGGCCTTTTACTGGAGGTGGTCTCACTGATTCTAACCTCCTGGGTTCTATCAGTGAGCCAGCTAGCTAAACAGTGTGTTATAAAAGGGTTTATACCTAGTTCTGCAAGTTTGTTGACAATGCCTAAGTGGGTTATTGTATCAAATGCCTTCACCAGATCTAGGTAGACACTACCCTTCTTTCATTTCCTTTACAAAGAAGTCCACCAGATTCAGTAAGCATGACCTACCTCTGACAAACCCACACTGGGAAGGATACAGGTCTCTTATGTCCTTGCTGATAATTCCATGATAATTCTTTCCATAATTTTGCAATTAAGACTAATTAGACTAATGGATCTATAGTTTCCAGGATCTTTTGAAGGACCTCCCTTATAAAGTGGGATGAATGTTGCAGTTCTCTATTCACACGGTACAAAACCTGATTTAAGTCTGTAGTTAAATAATGACTCCAAGGGTCTTGATAAGTTGTATTTTAAGCTATTCAAGAGGCATCCTGGAATGTTATCAGAGTCCACAGAGGCTGTGTTCTTGGTTTTAGTGAGTGCAGCCAGTACATGCTCCCTAGTTATAGCTGGAAGGGTTATGTTTGATGGTGTTATTGAGGGGATGGTTGGTGGTGAGTGGAGGAGTAAAGCTGGAACTGAATTGGTCCGCTAACAGGTTTGCTGTATCACCAAGCTCAGTGAAAGTGACACCATTAACCACCAGTTCAGTACATTTCTGTGTGCTGCCCTTGAGGTTTCTGATATGGCTGTAGAAGGCATAATGGTTATCTTTCACCTGGGAGGATATCTTAGCCTCAAACTTTGCTTTCATGACCTAATTCACCCTCTTAGTTGCCTATTTACTTTGATGATAGAGTTTTTATCTTTATGGGAATTACCCTTCCTGATTTTTGCCATTTTTTCCTTTTACTGTACATCCTATTCAATTTTGGATACCGCCAGGGCAGTTTGTTTCTGGAGCTAGTCCTGGGCTTACTTCTGGTAGGTACAGCAGCTTCTATGCAGCCATTAACATGCTTGTACAGAATTAATGAGAGCAATTCAGCATAGGCTGGTGTGTTCTTGGGATTTTGAGGGGCATTGAATTTTGAGAAACCATCATTTAATAACAGGTAATTTGCTTGAAATAGTACCATTAAGGCAGTCTGAATATAATGAAGTGATGTATGCAGCCTTTTATGATTCTGATGAATTTTCTGTTAGGAATGAAAGTGCTTAATCATGAAAATCCTTACAACTCATTTTTTTTTCTTACACTTGGTGGATTTAGCTGTAGTCATTTTGGTCTCCCTCAGGAGTGGACAGCATTTTGTACTTGACTGGAATAGCTCCTAACTGTTACTGCTTTTAATGGGATTATGGTGTTTATATGAATTTAGAAGGAGACAGCTTTATTGTGAACTTACCAGGGAGGACGAGTCATGCAGGGTCCAGCATTCTCCTACCTTTGTGAGAACAGCCCCAGTACTTTGGAGCCTGTAGTAGGTGCATTCATTATTTAATCAAGAATGCTTGCATTTACAAAGTCCAAGAATCTCTGTGCCTGTAAATATGAGGCTGTTTAGGATTCCCAATCTATAGAGGGGTAATTAAAGTCTCCCATGAGTAGGGTATTATGTTTGCTGGTAAGTGTCTCCCATAGGTTCAAGTATACCTTGTGAGATTTTTGGGACATGGAGGGTGACCTTTAGGATGTGGTACAGAATTTTTATCTATGGTGATCTGCACATCATCCTGTTTGACCTCCCTAGAGGTATGCTTATTATTGCTGCAGCCCTTGTCTATGCAGCTACTAGTCTACAATTGAGGAAGACACTGAAACCTTACACTGCTGGGGTATTCTGTTCCACCTAAAACCATGTCTTGATAACTGCACAGACCTCTATATTCTCAAGTGGGAGGAGGTCTTGCAGTTTTTTTTTATTTATGCTCTTGGCATCGAGCAGTAACACCTTGAAGTTCATTGAGCTGATTTTGCTATGTCAGTAGGTTTGATAATCTGGCCTTGCCTAAAAAAGGCAGTATGGGGGTGGATAAAGTTTTAGCCAGTATTCAAAAGCCTAGAGTAGAAAGGTGCAGATCATCCTTGGCAAAGTAATGTGGACTGTTGATTATGTCCTCCCAAGCTGACAAATACCAGATCCCCTAAGAATGACACTAGAAAGACAACCGGTTGTTGAAATCAATTTTTGCTGATACTGTGGCATCATCCTCTGTGATGGTAATATGTTGCTCAGTGCTATGCTAATACCAGTCTGAGACACATAGTCTGAAAGTTACATAATGTCTGTCTTCTTACAGTGTAGGGAGGTATATCTCATGTAATTTAAACCTTTATGGACTATGATGGAATCATACTGGTACCTGTGGCAAAATAACTTGAGTGCTTGTGTGTTTTGGCAGATCCTGTCTCCAGATAACCAACAAACAGTTATCTTCTCCTTGTCCAGCCTAGTTAGAGAGGTATCAGTATATCCTAGAATGGACTCCCCATAATAAGAGCTCTGGTAAATGTGTTTGCTTGCCGTGGGGACTTAGTGTTTGGGAGAGTGAATTTATGTGTGGTGTTAAGTGGTGTTTTTTCTGAGTGCTTTTGGGCTTCCTAAGGCATAGCTTTGACAGTGGGTGGTCTAGGTGATTTTCGTTGTTTAAGAAGATTGCTTTTATGTGCCTCAGCATGCATTAGTCTATATGTGTGTTCTGCGCTATGTGAGGTGGGTGTTGTGTGTGAGTGGTTTTGACAACCAGGTATTTGAGAGTTTAGCCTGCAGTGTCATTGTGTAAGTACACCTCTCTCATACTGTGTCTGTTTATTTAAGGATTAAGTGGATGTCAGTAAATATGAGAAAATTGCTACATTGTCTCATGATGCACATATCTACCAAACTGGGTACAGAGAAGTTAGGAAATTTTATTTATTAGTTATTATTTATTGACATTTGTTGGCTGGGAAAGTCCACTGGGTCAGAGACCCTTTTTCAGTGGAGGTCTGGGGAGAAAAGCTCCACAAAAAATTGAATACAGAGTGTTTAAAGATAATACAGACAATGAAACATGGGTATTGACAAAATTACAATAGCTGTTTGGTTATTGCTATAAGACAAACAATGAAAGTACAAAGCATACAGTACAGTAAAGATACAAAACATGAAGTACTGTAACAATACAACATTGTGAAATATAAAATAAAAACCATCAAAAATAGATTTGTTTTTTTTTTTTAAGAAGTTGTCACTGTCTAGGAGTAGACAGAAGTACAGAGGAGTTTTACAATGGTAGAAGACAATAGAGACAGGATAAGTATATTATATTGTTTATGGTAGTTTAGCCTTAATTAAACAGGAACAGATAGGATTATTGAGGCAGTGGCATTTTAGTGCAGATCTGAAAGATTTTAAAGAGTCATGTTGAGTGATGTAGGAAGGAAGAGCATTCCAAAGTTTAGCAAAGCTGTGAGAATATAGGCTTTGATCAGCTCCTTTGTTGGGTTTGGTTATTCTTAATTGGTGCTAGTTAGTAGACCGTAGATTATAGGTTGGAATGCATGATTGTGGGATAGATTGGAGTGTTCCACCCTTTAATTTGTGAGCTACAAAGGGTGGTGCATTGGGGTTAGAAGGTTATTAAGGGTGCTTTGTTGGTGCAGACTAATAAGGGTGCTTTATTGGGGCAGATTCAACTAAATGGTATTGAATTCTGCTACCTTTAATGTTTACACAATACTGAATTCTATGAAATCTGTAGGTAATGCTACTCGATGCCCAACTAGCTTCCCTAACCTTGTTGGTGTACAAGGTACTATATTGCTGCTTTACATGTTACAGTTTTATGGACTGTTCTACAGAGAAAATTTGCTTTCTAGGTGTTTGTTACTGTACAGGGCACTGCTAACCCATGCAAACACACAAAATTTATAGCAGCACAGAAAAAACTGAAAACTAAATAATGAGCCCTAAGGCCAATAACATGGCTACACTATGAGTCTTGTTGTGTATTTCTAAACTCATATAGACTAGTCAAACACCTCCTGCCACAAGATGAATAAAACCAATCCTTCTGATGAAAAGCACAGTGGAAAAGACTGACAAGTGCAATGCTAACACAAACCACTTAAACAACTAGCTAGAAATTCCTTGCTGAAGGCAGTTTCAAGACAATAACAGTGAAAGGAAGAGCATTTAAAAAACAGTGAAATACGCATAAAAACTGGAAACAAAAGCAATCATTCAAAACAAGTGTGATTTAACAATCAAAGGTACTTAACTTTGCCTGGATGGCACTGGGCACAAGTAAAACACTTCTGGAATGCAGGTTAGGACTACAAGCTTTGCTGAGCTCCAGGAACATGAGCAGGAGACAGAATGTAGTAAAGGAGGGTTATTCAAGAACAATACTGGTTTGTGTGGGCACTCAGTATCATGGGTCTATGAAAGAGAGGAGGGAGGGACTTTGGAAACAGGAGTACCGAAATTTGCTGAAGGCTGGAGGGTGGAAGGTAAAGGGGCACTTTGTGATCTCAAAGGGGATCTTTTTAGCTGTCTACTGCTATAACAGAGACATATCTGTGAAACAAGACCTATATAGTATAAATATGCATTACATTTGGAATCAGTGCACCGACATTTCATAGAAGCATACAAATGAGGATAATGATGCATCTTCATGATATGCGATGCTGGAGCAATTTATTCAAAAGTTAGATGAAAAGTGCAGTAATACTGCAGCACAATTACCCTTGCCACACAGAGAGAAACTATCAAAAAAAAGAAGAAATAGATATATTTTGGAGAAATATCTATAAAGATCCTGTGGAACATAACAAAGATGTTAAATGGATAGAAAAAGTTAAAGAATAAGAATAAGAAGTTTAAAGGTAAAGGATATGAAATGGGATGAAGTAACAAAGATATTGAAATAAAGTTAAGAAAAGCCTCTAACTGGAAAACCACAGGCCCAGATGCAGTACCTAAGTTTTGACTAAAAGTATTAACATTTTTGCACGAAGATTTAGCCATGAGTAAGAGCTATTTATATGTGCACTCTGAACAGACACCAACCTGGCTAACAACAGGAAAAACAATGCTCCTACTTAAGAGTGAACCTGCAAGCTACTCTAAAAATTATAGACCAATAACTTGCCTTCTGACGACGTATAAATTATACATAGGAATTGATGCTGACAGAGTTTGTAGTCATTTAGAAGAAAACTCACTTATGCTACTAGAACAAAAGGGCAATCAAAGAAAGTAATATGGAACAGAGGATCATTTGTTGTTAAATAATGTCATAGTAGAGAACTGTACAAAGGGGAAGAATCTAAGTATGGCATGGATTAACTACAAAAAAAGCATTTGATAGTATCCACATTCATGTATAAAAAAGATACATCCTGCATTGATCAACTACATTACAGTGACCATGAAATAGTGGCAGACCACTTTGCAATTAAGTCATGATAAAGGACAAAATATTATCCCAGGAATAATATATAATATATAATATGGACTTGTCAAGGATTTAAAACTGTATAGCTCATCAGATGAGGAACTGAGACCACAAATGCAATTTGTCAAAACTTTTTCATATGATATAAGAATATCATTTGGTCTTGATAAATATGCAAATGCAACCTTTAAAGCAGGAAAACTGCAACACCAGGAAAACATCAGTTTGGGACAAGAATGCGATATAAAAGAACGTGAGCAAGAAGGAGTGTAAAAATATTTTGGAAATGATGAAGCACAAATAAATGTGAATAAAACTTAGTAAGAAATATTTCGGAAAACTTAAATTAATCCTGAAAATAGCACTGATATCTAGGAACAAAATCCAAGCTATAAACCAATTTGCTTTTCCTGTCCTAACTTACAGTTTTGGAGTGATTGACTGGCCCCAAAATATGTTGGATAGATTAGATAGGAAAACAAGAATGCTTCATGCTCACCAAATGATTTATAAAAATCAGTGCATGCCAAGATTATATATTCCCAGTTCTGAAGCAGCAACGGGTCTTCTTGAAATTGATTACATGTATAGATCTGCAATTGTGGGACAACACACATATCTGCTGACCTCAGAGGACCCAAACATAGTGAAAGTTTTGAAACATGAGGAATAAATCTAACATGACTTCTCTGCTTAATCTAGCAGAAGCATATTGGCATCAAGCAGAAATGGAAATCAAACCATAAGTAGATAAACAAAAGAAAGAATATAAGGTGAACGACCAGATGAAAAGGCAAGAAATGTGGAAAATGCATAAATATAGTTGTGAGTATAGAAAACATTTGGAAGAACCTCATGTTGATCAGGAACAAATGCAGGAATGGTTAAGGAGAGGCAAATTCAAACCAAGAGATGAAGGGTTAATATTGGCAGCACAAGATAGTGGGCTACGTATACAATGGTTTGCAAAGTCCAGTGAACATGTGGGAAAAACAGACAAATGTAGGTTTTGTAAAACAGAATTGGAAACAGTTGCACACCTTGTTGCTGGTTGCGACATACTAATGGCAGAAGGACTGTATACTGAAAGGCATAATAATGTGGCGAGACTGTTGCACTGGCAATTGTGCAAACATTATGGTATTGAAGTGGCTGAAAAACACTGGAAACATGAGCCACAAAGCATCATAGAAAATGATGAAGTCTACATCACATGGGATCATCTGTTACCAACAGTTCAAAAGATAGATTCTAGAAAACTGGATATAGTGGTCCAAGAAAAGAAGACAAAAGTAGCATTGATCATTGAAATTGCCACACCCAGTGACTAAACTGTCCTACGTACAGAGAGACACAAAGTTATAAAATATCAGGATTTGCAAGCAGAAACTAGAACAATGTGGAAAAAAGATACCCAGTATTGCTTTCTTGTTGGTACACAAATAAACGAGTCTTACTGGGCTCTGTTTAAGCAGCTTTATTCTATGCAACCACATTACTGTAAAGCTTATTTGACTATGACTAAGTAACTTTTATACAAACTAACTGCTGTGATCATACATTCTTACACACTGGCTGCTTCTTCAAAATGGCACTAGGGATTGCACGTGACTGGAATATATACTTTCACACACAGCCTCGCATGCTTCCTTGTCATGAGATATTTAGCATGCAGAAATCACAAATAATCTAGAGGCATGCATTATACAATACTAAGTACACATGTATACACAATCAAGTCAACGTTGCTGTGTATTTCACACTAGACTTAGAAACTTGTCCATATCGTGTAATATAAAATTGAGGATTAGTCTTATCAGCTGGAACAGTCTCTGCAAAATGGTTGGCCTGTGGAATGTTTGAATTACCCTCAGGAACAGAATCAGACTTTTGAACACATACTGGGTCTGGAAACAATGTCTGACGCAGTCTTTGATTTAGAATCTGCATCACAGATAAAATGTTGTGATTGCAATGGTGATAATTCTGGTACAGGAAGATGTCTGCGATTCCTCCTATACTCAACACTCTCAGAGCTTACCCAATAAGATCTCAGCTCAGCACAGATGACTATTTGTTCTATTCGAACAAAACCTTTCATTGTCTGGATTCATGCCATCTCTTCTTCCCTCAAAGAACGAAGTAATCTGCTCGATCTGTCATAACTAGATTTCTGTATATTACACTTCTTCAACAATTGAGCCTTGATGGTTTTATTGTTCTTAGAGTTAGGCTTCAACAAACTTAATGAAATAGACAGAGTAGTTCTAGTTTGTCTGGAAAGTAGTCTTTGAGCAGGTGAGCCAAGAATATCGTCACAAAGTATGTTTCTGAGATTAAGTAAATTCAAGAATACATCAGTATTGTCACGCTTTGACTTTTCAAGTAATTGCTTTGCACTCTGTACTGCATGTTCAGCTAGACCATTGGATTGGGGATATTCAGGACTACTAGTGACATGTACAAAGTCCCATTCTTTCGCAAATTTCTGAAACAACTGGCTAGTAAATTGAGTACCATTGTCAAAATAAAGTTTGTGAGGACTACCATGAACTGAAAAATGGCATTTAAGCTTAGTGATAACAGCTGTTGAGGTTAAGTTTGGTAGCAGGTCAATCTCAAATCAGTTTGAGTAAGAGTCTATTGAAATCAAGTAGTGTTGATTACTCCATTCAAAGATATTAGTTGCAACAGTAGACCAAGGTAGTTCAAGTATTGCATTTAGCTGAAGTGGTTCCTTTAGCAAATGTGCTCTGGTACTATTACATATCGAACAAGAAGAAAGAGCGCTATCAATGTCTTTCGATAATGAAGGCCATGTACTAGTTCTCTAGCCCTTCTCTTAGTGGATAATAAACCTGGGTGAACGTCATGCAAAATCTGAACATATTCATGCTGTAATGAAGCAGGAACAACAATTTTAGGACCTTTGAAAATAATACCATCTTCCATTAACAATTCATCTCTGTAGGGAAAATATGATCACATCTCAGGTAAAACACTATATTGCTTTGACGGCCATCCAACACTAATGTAGTGACTGAGCCTTTTGAAATTGGATCAGTTAAAGTGTGATCTCTCAACTCATCAAGTCTAGTGGTGGAAAAATTATGCACTGGCATTACATCAACGTCAAAATTTTCAGCATCAAGCAGCTCTGTTGTACTTCTAGGTGATCTGGATAAAGTATCGGCCAGATAAAGCAATTTACCTTTAGTATAGACCATTTTAAAATTGTACTTTTGCAATTTGACCATCATTCTCTGTAATCTCACCAGAGCAGAATGCATAGGTTTCTTTAAAATAGTAACTACAGACTGATGATCAGTTTCAATTTGAATAGCTTGAACATAAATATAATCATGAAACTTGGAACATGCAAAAACTATTGCTAAAAACTCTTTCTCAATTTGAGTATAATGCATGTCAGTTTGAGTAAGCATCCTAGATACATAGGCTACTGGTCTGCCCTCTTGTAGAATAACTGCACAAGACTAAAATTAGAAGTATTACAGGATAGAACAACTGGTTTATTCACATCACAGTACCTTAACATGAGAGGATTCACACTTTTCTGCTTAAGATCATCAAACACCTTCTGATGATGTTGTAACCATGACCATACAACATTTTTTTATGTTAGATCTCTTAACGGTGCTGTCAACTCACTGAAATCTGATATAAACTTGCCCAAATAGTTGACCATACTTAGAAAACATTGCAAATTCTGTACATTACCTTGTGCTGACATCTCTAAAATAGCTGTTTGGTTGGGTCAGGTTTTAAGCCTGTACTTGTAAACAAATGTCCTACATAGATTATGTCTGGAAGTCTGAATTTGCAGTTCAGAGGACTGAGCTTCAAATTTACTTCACGTGCTCTGTCTAGAACTTCCTTGAAGTTTCTGTCATGCTCTGCTTTACCATTGCCTCCAACTAGTAGATCTACTATTATGGCACGAGGATAACCTGAAAAAAAATTGTTCCATTGCAAGCTGAAAGACTTCACTTGCAGAATTTATTCCAAATGATATCCTTAGAAATCTGTATTTGCCAAACAGGGTACTAAAAGTAGTTAAAAATGAGGATTTGTGATCAAGTATCACTTGCAAAATTTAATTCTTTGCATCCAAAACAGAAAATACAGTGGCATTTGGTGCTAGATCTGCAACTTCCTCAACTGTGCGCATTGGATGATATGATCGCTTTAATGCTTTGTTCAAATCTGTAGGGTCAATACATATTCTTATTTCATCTGAGGCTTTCTTGTGAGCTGCTACCATGGATCACACCCATTCAGTTGGTTCTGTGACTGGACGAATCACAGCTTGCTGCACCATCTTATCCAACTGAGCTTTGACTTTATCGTGCATAGCTACTGGAACTCTTCTTGCTGGTCTGACTACTGGAGTGACCTCTGGATCTAACTTCATGGAAAAAAAAACTGGAAGCTTGCCCAACTTGTCATCAAAAACATCAGCGTACTCTGAGAAAATGGCTTCTGCAAAACTTTACCTTGGAACTACACTCACATGATGAACTTCTTTAGCAAAAGTAAGCAGATTCATTCTCAAAGTATCTTTCTGACATAGTAAAAATTGCACTGGTCATCTGACTACACATAGAATAACAAGTTATAACAGTTCCAGCCAAATAACATGGAAGTATTACTGAACCTTCAGTTTCAAGTTCTTCACCTCCATAGGCAACAAGTCTCACACTGCTGGTATAGGTTTCATAGTTTCATAGGTTGGTACTAGGCTATCGGCCCTAGGGCCTATACAAGCCTTGTCATAACAATCCCCTGGCTATTTCTTCAAACACTATTTACTTTCCTGGATCCCTGTCTAGCAGGGTGACTGACGTGATCCCTGGGATGAATTTCCTTTCTCCCATCCAATCATCAAGGTTCCTTTTGAAGAGGGCCAAAGAGGCACTCTGCTTGACATGTATGGGCAGTCTATTCCAGAGTCTGGGGAGTCTCTGGGTCAGATACCTATCCCTCCAGCATGTTTTGTTTATTGTGATGACAAGGTTTAAATCCCTGGAGCATGTGGCTTTGAGGGATTGGGATTTCTTTAAGTGTAGCATGTCCAATAGCTCTAGGTTTGACATGGCCTTGTATGTTAAGCAGAGATCGCCTCTGTATAGACAATATGTGACAGAGTATAGGTGGAGTTTTTTAAGGCAGTCAGTGTAGGGCATCTGCTTTAGGCCAGTGATTCTTTTAGTGAGGTATTTCTGCGGCCTTTCCAGTTGTTGCAGATGTCTTGAGAGGTACATACCAAATGGGGTGTTGTATTCTATAATGGGTCTAATGAGGGATGAGTACAGTGGGACAATGACCTCCTTTTTTCTGGATGAAAAGCCCTTAGTAATGAGGTGTGCCACATAGTAGGATTTTCTGACTGTTGTAGCGATTTGGTTATCGAAGGTGAGACCACTGTCCACCTGTGTCCCTAAGTCTCTTATTACACTTTCGGTGTTTAGTGTACTGCCACCTATGTGGTAATTCACGAGTGCATGTTTTTTCACAAAGGTGATAACTATACATTTCTTGGCATTGAGTTTGAGCCCATGGCTCTGGCACCAAGCATCTGTTTCTGTAAGGCCCTTTTGTAGAGTATCCACATCATTTGGGGATTCAGTAATGGCTCCCAGTTGTCAATCATCTGCAAACTTTGTTAGCCAGAGTCCCTTAGTGTTGGCCTGTACTTCAGAGAAGTAGATGCCAAACAAAAGCAGTCCCAGGACTGAACCCTGAGGTACTCCACTTGTCACTTGTCTGGGGCAGGATTTGGAGTCGGTTACTTTTACAGTGTGGGTTCTGTCAGTTAGCCAGTTGGCAACCCATCGAGTGCCGTAGGCATTAATGCACAGCTTAGTAAGTTTATCTATGATTCTAATGTGGGGATGGTGTCAAAGGCCTTAGCTAGGTTCAGATAGGCAGTGTGGACAGCCTTACCCTTATCCACAGCTCTGGAAACTGATTTGAAGAAGTCAATCAGGTTCAGGAGACAAGATCGTCCATTCATGAACCCAAACTGGATGAGATCGAGTGTTTGAATGTTGCCAATGTCTTTGTTTATAAGTTCCATAATTATACATTCCATGGCCTTGCAGATCAGGCTTATCAGACTGATGGGGCAGTAGTTCCCAGGATCCAAGGTGGATCCACCCTTGCGGAGTGGGATAACTGCAGCTGTGCGCCACTCAGTGGGCATGAAGCCTGAGGTGAGGCTATGATTAAACATGTCACTTAGGTGAGGTGCCTGTTCATTTTGTAGTTCATGTAGTACACAGCCTGGGATGTCATCTGGTCCCATGGATGCTGTATTCTTAGCTTTGGAGAGTGCATTTTATACCTGTGTGGCCGTTATTACCGGAATTTGGCAATCTTCCGCTATTGAGACGGGCCTTTTAGGGGGTGAGAGGGGGGTGAAGTTGGTACTGAATTGATCTGCCAGGATATTGGCAATATCCTTGGGATCAGTATATTTAATGCCATTCTGTTGTAGCTCAGAGCTGATCTGAGCATTGCCATTTAGATTCTTGACACAGTTATAGAATGCCTTGTGGTTGTCTTTGGAATCTTTGGCAATTTTATTTTCGTAACAAGCTTTGGAGGATTTTATGAGGGATCTCAGCTTCTTACTGAGGCTGGTAAGGGAGTTTTTTACATCCTGGGATTTTCCTCTTTTCTGCAACAGTTTCTTCCTTTTGTTGTAAAGTTTGTTTATGGAAGAGGACCACCAGCTTGGCTTCCTTTTTTTGGAGGAGAGCATCATGGTTCTATTTGGGATGTCACAATTTACGCATGAGTGGATGTGCTCGTACAGTGCCTTAGTGTAGGATTCGGCAGTCGAACTTTCAGTTCCCATCTGCATGGGTGTCATGACGTTTGTCACTTCTGCTTTGAGTAGCATGAAGTTGGCTTTGGAGAAGATTTTTATGGAGGTTTCCTTTCTGGGGGGTGGGATGTGTCTGTTAAGGGTGATTAGCTTATGGTCTGACCTGACCAACAAGGGGGTGACCATAGGTGTGCAGCATCGATTTTCCATGTTGGTAATGACCAGGTCTAGGATATTGGAGCCCCTGGTGGGACTATGGATTAGTTGAGCCAAGGCATTGGAATTTATGAATTCCAAGAACCGTTGGGCAAAGGTGTTGGTACATGAGTAGTTTTCCCAGTTAATGGCAGGGTAGTTGAAATTGTCCAGTATTAGGGTGTTTGGTTGTATCTTAATATTTTCCAGAATGTTTGGAAAGGTGTAGTGAGAATCTTGGAGCATGGTGGTGGATCTGTAGCAAGCTACAATTTGGATTGCAGTCTTACCTAGTGTTAGTTGCACCTGGAGAATTTCAGATGCATTGTGTTGGGCAACTAGCCTGGTGGTGTGAATATCCTTGGTGAATATGGACACTCCTCCACCTTTAGTATTTTGGTCCTGGTTTGGTGGGCGAAAAGTGTGGTAAGAGTTGTAGCCTGGTGTTGCAGGGGTGCTCTCTGGAGCCTTGAACCAGGTCTCAGTTACTGCACGGATATCAATTTTCTCCATTTTTACGAGTGTCTCGAGAGAGTTCATTTTGAGGTTTAGACTTGTAGCATTGAGTAGCAAGTAGTTGTTTATTGGTTTACATTTTTGAAAATGTGTCTGCTGGTATAACATTGCACTTTGATCCAGTGTCTACTTTGAGGTCCATGGATTTCCCATTAATCCAAACTGTACAAAACACTTCACTCCTTGTCAATTAGTTTACTGCATCAACTCTTTCTCCCAGTACTGATACACCATCTACGTAGAAAGCTGATTGTTTTGGCTCTACTTGATCAACTTGTTTTCTTGCATGACCTTTCTTTACAACTGTGTGAGGCTTACTTGATTTGCAAAACTTTTGAAAGTGGTTCAATTTCTTGCACTTATGGCACTGCTGACAATATGCTAAACATTTCTCTCCTTCAGACTCATGGTTTGCACCACAATTTCGACAGTTAACAATAAAGCTAAAGTTGGGTTTTGCTGACTCACACATGTATGGCACTGAGATGGTGGTAGAGCCTGCACTTCTCCTTGAACTTTCTGGAAAACCCAACATCTTCTTTAGAATTCCTGTGGTTGCTTTTTGCTTAGGCCTGCTTCTGCTTGCCTCAAGTTGCATACTGTCTACGTTTGCTCTGGAGCTTACTGAAACCATGCTTTTGTCACTTGTAAGCATGTTTGTATGTCTTTCTATCACCTCATGGATCTGACAAATCTCTATAGCTTTGCTTAATGTCAGTTCACTGTCACAAAGCAACATCTTCCTCACTGCAGCACTTTTTATACCACTTACAAGTCTGTCCTTTATCAGCTCATCTTTTAAGTCACCAAACTGACACATTTAGGCCTTATTTCTCAAGTCAGTTATATAAACTGCAAATGTCTCCATTGGCTTCTGATTTCTTGTGTAGAGCAAATGCCTCTCTAATGTAATGTTTGTCTGGGTGTTGCACATTTCTCTGAACTTACGCTTCAAACACTTTGGGTCTTCTCTGGATTCAGCTTGTACAACAATATGGCAGTCTGCACCTTCACCTTCCTACACTGCTGGTGCATATACACATGATTGCTGTCTTTCTATAGCCTCAGATCCTGTTAGAGTTAACAAAATAAATGCCCTTGTGTATGCATCTCTATCTGCATAAGCTACTTGTATAAAAATATCATACTCCTCTTCACATATTTGCCAGTTCTCTGCAATATTCTGGTCAAACACAAGTGGTTGTGGTTTTTGAAATCTGTATGCCATATTAACACATATCAGCAAAGGGTCTTCCAAATATGTGCACATACACACACACACACACACACACACACACACACACACACACACACACACACACACACACATATGTGCATAAGTAATTGGCATGAACACTCAACTTGGCCAATGCTCTTCTGTTTTATATCTGCACTTTCTTTCTTTGTGCTTATTGGTATCGCGGGAATGAATAACCACGTAGTGTTTTCAATTAGCTGGACTTTGCCAAATAAACATCTTGGGCTTCTCGAAGCTTTATTGCACTTTGCAAAATACCATTTTAAATTTTGTAATACTTCACTGTGCTTTACAAAACAGCCTTTTCAGTTTCTCCATGCTTTATTGTACTTTGCAAAACAATTGTTTTGCTTTATTGATGCCTTGTGGAACTCAGCGGAATAGCTTTTCAACTTACTGGTTTATGGAGCTTAACAGAATACTTTCTCAGACTTTGGGATGCTTTTATGAAATTTTCAATAAGTAAAAATGGAAATGATAAAATCATCGACTTTCAGAATTGGTAAAGGCAAAAATGCTAAGTAGTTGCTTGGAACTTTACCGATAAAGTCAGGCATGGAACCGATAAAGTCATGCATTATCACTTATTAAAGTCATCACTTTGAGAAACATTCAAGAACTTTGGAATACAACTGAGCAATTAACGAGCACTGTAATACTCTTGTAATCTTTTGTAAGCAACACCAAACTTGTTAAGCAATTGCACAATGCGAATAATCAGATTTTGGTTGCCCAAATTCAATGTCTTTTGAGGTATGAGCACGTTGTAAATGATTAGATGCGATACAGTGAAATGTTCAAACAACCATGCTTCAATTGAATTACACGAGATAGATGCACTTTACACACTGAACTCTGAAATACATGCATAGTAATAAGCACACACTGTAAGCACATTTACACACTCTGAGATACTTTGAATGACTTTAGTTACTTTTTTGATACCAAACAAAGTCGTAGTTATGCACAAACAGAGTACTTTGCCCAAAATAGCAGTCGCCTTTCTTTATTTTTGTCTACTGTCCCCTTTTCCTTTTTTTTTTTTATTCTTTGTGCTTGTTTTAAACCCTTTTCCTTTTTTATGCCAGTGTACTTTCTTTGTGCTCGTTTTACTAGTTATGCATTAAAATACTGTTTATGCGTTAAACATGCTTGCGTTATGCTATAACCTTCTCGTTTTGTACTTTAACATGCCTGTTTTGTACTGTAAACACTTATTTTCATCAAGCACTTTTATCTTAAATATTTCCTTTAGTTAACAAACTTTTTGAGCTTTCACTTGCCTGATAATGCTGTTCATGTCCTTGTAATGCCTTTTCTTGCCTCTTTGCATCGAGTAAATAATTTGTGTTGCTTTTCATTACCTTTGATTGCATCTGGTTATATTTGCACTGTTTTCTCTTGGTTTCACCTTCGCTGTCACCTTTACATCTTGCATTTTATCCTAGTTCTGACACCATGTCACTTTTGTGTTGGTACATGAATAAACAAGTCTTCATGGGTTCTGTTTAAGCAGCTTTATTCTATACAAACACATTACTGTAAAGTTTGTTTGACTATGACTAAGCAACATATACAAACTAACTGCTGTGATCATACATGCCTACACACTGGCTGCTTCTTCAAAATGGCACTAGGGTTTTGCACATCTAGAATATATACGTGCACACACAGCCTTGCATTCTTCTTAAAGACATACTGCACACATGCTACAATATGATCTACACTGAGATAGTTCCAATAGTAGTAGGAGCAATGGGTCTTATAAATTGTAGTCTACAATCATATTTAGATATGCTACCAATACATGTAACTTCATATGAATTGCAGAAAGAGGCATTACTGGTCACATTATGGGTGCTGTGAAGAGCACTTTTGTCTGACATCAAACAATACTAATTTCATGAACTTTAATCATGCTTTGACTTAAGAATGGTGTCCATTCCCATCATGATGTTAGAAAACCAAAAGATTTGGAGAAATTAAAAAGAGAGAAACCACCACAGAAGGGAAGCTGTTAAACACTTCATTTATATTGTTAAACACGTCACTCAGACTTTAGAAAAAAGTCCATATGAAATATTTAACAAGTTCTCATAGCTCTTGTGGTGACAGCTGTTGATTGCTGTTAGTGCATTAATGTGCATTAGTGTGTGACTAGAGCTTAACAGTCATAATACATACTTAATAAAAGCTTGTTAAGCACCTTTCTGGTGTTAGAAAGGTGCTTAACAAGCATGCCTTCTTCCCAAATTCAGATCAGAATTATATTGATCCATACACTGCGAGTCATTATCTTACAAAAATATGACATAAAATGCATCATGAAAATCTAGAGCCTGGCAGCATCTACAACTCAGGTTGTAGAAGCGGATGACAGGCTTATTGAGTGCTTCTACCCTGGACCCACTTGATCTACAATTGGACTTCTCAGAAGTGTTCACAGAAAGTTGCTATACTGTGTGTGTGTGTGTGTGTGTGTGTGTGTGTGTGTGTGTGTGTGTGTGTGTGTGTGTGTGTGTGTGTGTGTGTGTGTGTGTATGATGGAAGCTAAGAACAGAAGTGTGCACTGAAGTCAAAATAACTTGTTTGGCAATGGGGGGAAAGTGTGGTCATTATTCGTATAATTTTTTCTCACAATTAAACCTCACCGGTAGTATGCAGAGATGGTCACTGTGGCTTTTGTGGGGCTGTGACAGTGCAGCCATTATTACTTCAACCTTTCAGAAACTCGTACCTCATAGGTGTGTACACAACATCACTGTTAGCTTGTGTAGGGGCAGTGTACTGTCTAGGAGAAACAGGCTGAAATACATAACTATGATCATTTTTCTTCTCTTTCTTGCAACCATGTATCAGAATTGCACAGGTGTATGTTGTGTGACACCATTAACTTGAAAATTTATGCCTGAGGCTTTTAATTCATTTCATTTCATCACAATCTAATAGCAGAGGGATACAGAAAATGTGACTATGTTATTTTTTCTTTTGACAGGGAAGAAGACAGTGATTTAAGATATGATTCATGTATCTTTTCAAGCATTTATCTTATCAGTTTATCGGGAACTACTTTTTTGTCAACTCATTTAGCCTTAGGCACAACTTATTTATGTCTTGAAAGAAAAAATAGACTGGATTTTTTCTGTTGCTCATGTGTTTTTGTCTAGGCCATAATTGTAAAAAAAGGCTGTGGAAAAGCTCTGAAATGTACCTCACATTGTCTAGAATTCATTGGCTTCTTTTTTTTCCAAAATATTTTTATTCATTTTATAACACAATAGCTTAACAGAATAGTAACAAGAAAAAAAACAAATAAACTATATACAATGTCCACAACAATTAAAAAAGCAATATACATAGGAGAACACTTAGTATTTCTCTAACAGATTGGACAATTTTGTATAAGCAATTAAATGATGCGTTATGTTGTTAGTCCTTGCTTTTATAGTAGCAATTTCATTCTTAAAAATGTATTTCACAAGATAAATAAACTCAACTTTAAAAACAGGAGTAGATTGGGATTTCCAATTTTTAGTAACAATTTTCCTTGCAATAGAGAGGATAGACCATAGTAAAAATATTTGGTTTTTAGGAATAACTTCATAAACAAGAACATTGAAAAGGATAAGGGAGTTAAAAATTATACAGTTGTCATTCCATAGAGCTTTACAAAGATATTTAAAGTCTAACCAAAATGGGGAAATTATTTTGCAATTAGCAACCATATGTATCCAGTCAGCATCAGGGTTTCCACATCTGCAAAATTTCATTTTGCATTTGTTATACATTATTGCTAGTCTATGTGGGGTGAAAAAACATCTATGTAAAAATGTCCGTGTGTATACACACTAGAACAGGGAAGACGTGGATTCCTTTACCGACTGTAAACATTTTTTATCTTTTTCTGAGAATACTTGTTTATTAACCTCACTTGAATAATTCCAGAAAGAAACATCTGTTTTGTTAAAATCATTTCTGAGAATTTTATAAATAACAGATATGTATGAAGTATTCTTGGGTGAGCTATTAATAATTGTTGAGATAAAATCCAATATTTTAAGTTACTCTTATTGTATGACTCTAATGATGGTACAAGCTTAGTATGTGTAACATCCTTACAAGTTTTAATGGCCAGCTAGTCACAATTTTGCAAACAATATCTGCTGATCAGATAGTCTGCAAAACTTATTTTGTTAGCTGAGAGAAATGTATTCCAATATAACAGGTCATCCTTCTTAAATTCTAACATTTTCTGAGTATCAAACGATATCAAACCTTCATTTGCATAGGCAACAGGAAACATAACTATTAATAAATTCTTAATCAATTGATTAGAAAATATAAGCTTTTTAAACAACAGCAATATTTGGTTTGTAAGATGTGTAGAAACAAGTTTTGACCTTTCACTTTGAATGCATATTTTTAAAATCCATATAAAGATGTTTGTATGTATTTGAGTATGTGGTTCAAGCAATGCTCTATTACTATTAAGGAATGAGGTTTCATGTATTGATTTCCAGTGTGCTGTATAAGAAGTATTATTCCAAAGCTACACTATGTTAATAAATGCAGAGTTTAAGTAAAAATCAGTATTTGGAAACCCTAGACCTCCTTCATCCCAGCTTGTGGTGTGCCAAAGAAGAGAAATTCTTGTTTTTTTTTTTTTGGGATACCAAAGGAAGTTAAGTAGTAAGTTATTAATTTTCTGTTTAATTTTGACAGATGTGGGAATTATTAGAGCTTGGCCAATGAATAAGATTTTAGGTAACATTATCATTTTGATTAAAGTTAGTCTGTCTTCAAATGTGAAGAAGAGTCTGTTCCAACTGGCAATTAGACTTGTAATTGAGTTTATAAGTTGTTGGTAATTAGATGTGAGTGATTTTTTTTATAATTAGATTCAGTAATGATACCTAGATATTTAATATGTGTGCCCTCCCAGTTTATGTCTCTCTTTTTATCTAAGTGTCATAGTAACACTTGTATTCACTAGAAGTGCCTGAGTTTTGTTGTGATTGAATTTTAAACCAGAGATGTTTGCAAAAAAGTCTAGATTATGTAATAAGTGATCTACTGAATTTTCAATATCATAAGAAGTTATTAATAGGCCATCAGCAAACAGCTGTATCTTGGGGGATAATTTGTCTGGCACTTTATATCCTTTAACGCTGTCATTATTTCTAACATAATTTGCAAGTGGCTCAATAGCCAGGGCAAAGAGTAGTGGGGAGAGGGGGCACTCCTGTTTAGTACCTTTTAATATTTTGAATGGGTTAGAAAGATAAGATCCAATCTTTACATGGGCTTTGGACTTTCCATATAGATTTTTAATTAGTCCTATAAAGGAGAAATTGTACTTTTGCAATGCTTCAAACAGATTTGGCCAACTTAGGGAGTCAAACGCTTTATATATATTGCAAGGCTTAAAATAGAAAGCTATTTTTTTTGTTTGCTAAGTCTATTAAGGACAGTAATCTAATTACATTGTCTTGTACCTTTCTGTTTTTGACAAACCCGGTTTGGTCTTCATGAACTAATATTGAAAGAATATTATTTAATCTGCTAAGATAGACATGAATATCTTGTAATCAATGTTAAGCAAAGAAATTGCCTGTATGATGTGCTAAGGTTGGGCTCTTTATTTGGTTTTAAGATGGGAGAGATGATAGAATATTTCCATGAGGGAGGGATGTTTGCTGTAGTTTTAATTTCTTGGAATGCATTGAGTAAGATTTTCAAGATGTTATCAGGTAAGGGTTTGTAAAATTCCAGAACTAGACCATCCAGCCCTGGTGCCTTTTTTGTCTAAAGATTTTTTTATTTGTTCCTTTAATTCTTTAAAAGAAAAGGGTTTATCTATGTTGTTAATATTGTGCTTGGATAGCTTCTTTTGAATATCATTAGCAAGAAAGTTGTCTATACTTTTGTTATCACTTGTAGATGAGTTATTATTATTATTCATATTCTTGTAATGATTTTTAAAACATAATAATATATTTTTAGATCTGTAAGTTTGATAGCCTGATTATGTCTAGTGTATATTATTTCTTTTATATGACTTTTTCATTTAAATGTTTAGATCTAATTGCAATCCTGTGTATACTCTTGTCATTAATTGAGTAGTACTGTAATCTGATTTTTCCAGATGTATTGATATTTTATGCTGCATGATATCCTGGTATTCCTTGTTTAGTTTACATATGTCAGCTAATGTAGATTTGTAATTTGCTATAAGTTTTAGTCCATCGATTTCTTTTTGTATGTCTACCAGTTTTTGTATCCCACTCTTTCCTTTTATTTATATACCAACTTTTGACTTTACCCTGTAAGACTACCTTTAAAGTGTCCCATAGGATAATATCTGAGACCTCTCAATTATTATTGGCATCTAGGTAAAGCTTATTTCATCTAGAAACCATTCTTTAAATCCTTGTACTGTTGCTAGATAAGCAGGTAGTCTTTGGCAGAAGTTTAAGGGATCAGTATTAAATTAAACTGTTGTGGTTGCGGTCTCCCTACAGACTGATTTTGTTTTTTTGATCAGTATTAAGTGTTACATTTAAGGTAATAGCATTCTGGTCAGACATGGGGCATGATATCCGCACTACATTATCAATGTTGGACAGTAAAGAACTGGTTACAAAGACTTTGTCTATGTTGGTCTGCATGCCAAATCTTTAAAATTAGTGAGACTATTTCAGGGAGGATAATATTTTTATACCAAGACTGCGGTGGTGGTGCTGCGGTAGCGTTTTCGCTTCACAGTTAGACGTTGCCTGTTCGATTCTCAGTTAGAGCATCTTCTGTGTGGCGACATGTGTGAATGAGCGTTCCTTCATTGAAGGTTGTGCGTTAGGCCCGGCAAGCCAGCATGTAAAACTCTACTACCAATCATGCAACCCCTAACCGGGAAAAGCCGAAAGACATAAACAAACAAATATCAATTAGGTTTCTGTCTTTTATATAGTTGTTCAAGTGTTTGGCAACAGGGAACATCTTGAAGGGCTTAGAGCTTGTAGTATCAGTGGAGGACAAGATACAATTAAAATCACCTGCTAATAGTAACTAACCTTTAGACTTTAATTTTATGGTGTCTAAATGTTTTTCACAGTTTTAGACCCAATACTCAGTATTCAGTAGGTGTTTGCAAAAGTGTACATCTTTTTATCTAGTTTTAGAATGACTAAAGCAAGCATACCATCATTGTTTGAGTATGAGCCAACTATTTCTAGAATTCTCATTGATTTTCTGTGTAAAATTAGGACTCCTCTTCTCTTGTGGTCATAAAATCTTATAATCCTTAAAGGTTAATTTTTTTAGATCTTTTGTTACTAAGTGAGATTCCTGAATGAATGCAAACCTGCTTTATGCAGCATTAAATATTTGTTGGCACTACTCCTTTTCATGGGTGGTTCAACTCATTGACATTAATAGATATAATGTTAAATATTATCATTTGATGGTGACTGCTATCAGAGGTACAACTGAAAAGTGATTTCCTTGATTCATTATGACAAATATAATTTTAAAACTGTTATGGACAATTTAAAAACTCTAAATTTGAAAACAATAAAATGGTATATTTTAACAACCTTCTGCATGGATAAACTAAATTCAGGCTTGCTTTATCTCTCATAGAAGCCACAAACTAACCCTCTCATGACATCTAGTGTGAATTCCTAGCTACTGCAGGTTAATAGCAAGCAGAAGGGAAACTGCATAAACATTAAAAACATACAAAAGGAAACTTTTGATTTAATATACTATGTATGCATGAACTAAGAACATGAAGCTGTATGCAATTTCTTAATTTTTTATCTAAACAGACTAAGAAAAATTGATTAATCCTAATAATTATTTGTTACTATGAGTAAATACAGGACTATGATATCATTAAAGGAGACATGAAAAAAGATGCATTTAAAACTGTCACTGTCAGAAACATATTTGTAATTCTTATTTAAATATAAATGTAATTCAGATTAAATAAATCACTACTTACAGTAAAACATATGCTTATAAGAATTTTTAAATAAAAATAATTGCTAAATGAATGAAAACACAGTTCAAACGATTATTCTTTAATCTGATTAGCTGCTAGAGTTCACTGAAGAGAAACAGGTTAAAAGGTCACGCCTACTTCCTGAAAGACAGCACAGATTGTTCTCATAAGTCTCAAAGCTAACTGAAGCCTTTAGAAGCTTGAGTTTGTCACAAAAGTTGTCAAAATTCCATCAAAAAAGTAAGTAGGTCGGAATTTTCTAGTGAAGTGAAGCGTTTAAGCATAACTTGTAAAATGATCAATATTTAAAATAAAAGCTCCAAATTACCAACCATACAAAGCCATAAGATATGTTAACTAAATGGAGCACATTACAGAAGTTCAGCTAAGTAGTAAATGCATATATAATAATAAAATGTCACCACTTTCTTTTTAAATACTTAAAAATAACACAGTAGGCATTTCTCTCTCCTGCAGTAATTATATACTATGACACTATAACTAAAACAGAAATGGAAAGGACATACATGAAGAAACAAGTATAATATATAAAAGAAATATATATAAATATATGAAATGAGTGACTGACTTTATACCATTTCACTAGTGTTATGCCATGTATTTAAAGAGATAAAAGTATAAAACAGTAGTTTGCAGTTGGATAAGATTTTAATTTACTTGAATTTTGAGTAATATATATTATTTATAAAGTTAACATTGTTGTGGAAAAGATAATAGGAGAGAAGAAAAAGTTACATTACCTTCTGTGTATGACTCCACATTATTTAGCAGAGATAAAACAAAAACTTGCATAAAATGTGAAGTTATGTATAATCATTTGTCTCTGGGTTTCTTTTTTTCTTTAATAGTCCACTCATTTTTTGAAGGTTGTCTTTTTAAGTTCATTGAAGCATCCATGGGTTCAGGATGACTTCAAATGTTCTTTTTTGGACAAATGTAGATGCTTCTTTGAGAGAGTCAAAAGTTTCTTTTCCTTCAGGCAGGAATAGTATTATCCTTGCTGAAAATATTTGTTGTGCTTTGATTCCTTCCCTTTTTAATGATTTTTTAGAAGAACACATGCTCTTCTTTTGGATATTACAAGGGGTGAAAAGTCTTTGTCAAACCTGATAGTTTGGTCACCATTTTTAATGGAGCAAGGGACCAGACAGTTATTAATACAAGGTCTTTGTCTTGAGTGGAGATAAATGTTACAATAATAGATCTTGGACAGCTGTTTTTACTGGATACAGAAGCTATAGATAAAGACCTGTGTGCCCTTTGTATCCTGAAGGATAATGCTTTAGGTAGGTTTAGGATTTTAGGAATCCAAGAAGTCAAGAAATTAATCATATTGTCTCACTCTATCTGCTCCAGAATGCCACAGATTCTTATACTATTTCTCCTGGTTCTATTCTCTATGTTGTCTATCTTTTCAATGAGTCTGGTGACTTCTTGAAGAAGAAAGCTTATGTTTTTCTCTATTTCTGTTAGCCTGTAGCCTGTATCTGTTACATAATCTTCCAAAGCAGTGATCTGGGCAGTTTGTTGTTTAAGGACTTTATTTAATAAGGTTATTTGTTTGGTGATATCTTCTTTTATATTGTCCACTTTTAAGTTTAATTTGTCTATTTTACCCACCAAGTCTTGAACTGTAGTAAGGATTGCCTGTATTTCTTTCTTCATTGGAGTTTCTTGCTGAGAAAACTCGGAGCTGCTCATCTTCCTTTGTGAATGTGGTTCCAATGCCCCTTCTATTTGAAATTTTGACAGGAAAATATGAACATTTTAGCTTAGAAAGTACACCAACTTGTAGCTTAGGACGTCCAGAATCAGATTTTAGCAGTTTCAGGTGATTCTTGGTGAAATTAAATAAAATATCCAGTCAGGAAAAAAATGAATACTGCAGAGCTCAAAACTCTGCTGCTTTCAGCTTGCCATCTAAGCCACTCCCCCTAGAATTCATTGGCTTCTGAGTTCCAAGTGGCCGCATTAAAAAGATGCAGGAAGAAAATGAAGAACATTAATTTCTTTCTTTATTCCTCTGTTTTTGCTCATGTCATCTTTTGCTCAAACAGATGGGGGGGAGCTCTAAAATGCAATTCAGGGTATCTACAACCCAGTAGCTTCAGGAGGCTGGGACTGCTGGCTTTGTTTGATTATTTCCAACTCATTTATTATGGTATAATCTTAGCCACTTAGGATGTATTGAAATGATGCAGGAAAATATGAAGAGTTCAACAAAGCATGGGAAAACAAGAAAAAAAAAATAATCTGAGTGGTGTCACAAAACCAAAATGGGGAGAAAATGGGGCACAGTGGGGGCATATAGGGATCAGTGGACATAGGGGGCCTTTTTTCTAGGGTTTTACTTCACCAAAGGAGAGAGTCAAAATATTCAGTACTGTCAGAGACTGTCTCATTGAAGTATATCATATAGCTGAACAACAAGGTATGTTACTCTCCATAAAACAGTTTATAACACTGTAACATCTGGATAAGAGAAAAAACATGCAAGATGCTTGGTTTTGTCAGAATTCTGGTATATAACAATCTTTTTTATGGTATCTTTATTCATTACTACATATCATATACCTATGTGCACAATAGTGTTAAATGTGCCCTTGCAGACACACTCTCAAGCTGTTTAACCTAAATTAAACTAATGGTTTTAACCTTGATGAGTGTTGCACTGTAGTAGCAATACCTCTCCATAAGAGTGACCTTACAACTGACCTGGGTAGTTAAAGTATTATCAGCCTTACAAGCCTCATCTGCAAAATCATGGGGTATATTATAACCAACCTATTGTTTGAACTGATCCTCAACAGTCTGACTTTGTAAAGGGTAAACCCTTTCTATTTAAACTGGTAAACTTCTTCAAATGGTATACAGAACCTGTAGATGGTGCCCATATAGTACATGTGGTGTATGTTGACCTGGTGAAGGACTTCAACACCAGTCCTCATGGTGAAATCATAAGCCAGTTGCTTTAACAATCGACCCCATATGTGGTAAGATGAATAGCAAACTGAATGAAAGATAGAGCCCACACAGTGCAACCTGTAGGTACCTCATCAGTAAGTATGAATGTGACAAGTGGTATCCCCTCAGGACTCAGTGCTGGAACATCCCCTTTTTGGCATTTTCTTCTCTGATCTCCAAGTGGAGATCCAAGACCACTGGCTAACAAAGTTTGCAGATGATTGCAAACTGGAGGTTGTTACTAAGTCACAGTATAACACCCAAAATGTTCTGAAAGAACTCTACCTAGTAAACCCTTGTTGTACTAAAAATGAGCTCAAACTAAATGCTAAAAAGTATAATATCACTTTTGATAGACAGTCTCTCATCTCATCATATTGTACAGCCAACACACAATTATAAAATGAAAACTTTGTCAAGGAACTAGTTGTGTAGGCTTATAGCTCCCTCTCATTTAACTATCAATGTGAAAACAGTTGTCAAGAAATCCTTTTATTTAGCCAACCTAACTGCTAAAGAAATATCCTCAACATAAAGAGGTAATCACTCCCTTATGCTCATCATTAAAGACAAGTATTGAGTGCAATGCCCCCTTTGGGGTGTATCTCATTAATCATATCAAACAATTAGGAAGACCCTAATGGTTCCTAACCAAAAATATCACAGGCCTAAAGTCCCTGAGATATGAAGATATGTTGGAAGCTTTATTCCTTTACTCAGTGTCTTAAAGACTTTTGAGGGGAGATCTGTCTTGCTTGCTGCACCATTAGAGATCCAGTTGTCCTGGACACTCCCCCCCCCCCCGGTTTCCTGCAAGTTCAATATCCCCACCATTACTAGAACCAGGGACCTAAATCTTCACCAACAGATAAATATTGCACAGTAGAGATACATGCTTTATAAAGCAGAACCTCTCAAACCTTTGGAATAAACTTCCCCTGCACATTAAGCAGTGAAATTCACTATCTTACTTTAAGCATAAACAAGTGACTGGGTGGGATACAAAAAATTAATCTGGGTTTTACTGGTATGTCCTTCCTGGAGAAATGAGGTGCTGAGTGGGGGAGGGCACTGGAAAAGCATGAATGGTCATAAGATTTGTTTGCCTTGGAATACCTATGAATCTAAACTGTTTTTATGGCTTACTACCATAGCTTGTCAGGAAATTTCTGCCTACCCCCTTAATGATCCTAAATAGCATAAACTGGGTGTAAGAACATGCATGAATAATTAAATACAGCAAAAAGGTTACTACACTGGAAGTCAGTCAAGCTCCAGTGAAATGTACTTATGTTGCAAATTCTGCTGAAAACAGGCTAATAGGCAGGAGAGCCAAAGCTTATCCTGGTAGTCAGTGGGTGAAAGGCAATAAACACACAGGTCTGCACCAGCTTATTGAAATTAAACACACCTCTTAATGGTACGAAGTATGTACATGAACGTAAAGTCTTATTGCACTTGTGTAAATTGTTATCTTTACTGCTGCTTATCTCAGGTGGTGGCTGAAAAGGGCCAAGAGACTATCCCTCTTGCCTGGCAAACAAGCAGCCGTCAATAAATAAATAAATTGTCCAGAATTTTGTAAAACATCCCTAATCATTTTCTCATATTTTTGCCTTGTCCATAGTAAATTGTTTCATACTCTGTTAAATCACTCCGGATCATATCTCTCAACTCCCCAGAATTTCATAGAATATCCAGATTTTTGCCACAGTTCTTCATAAAATGTATAGTTTTATGGCAAACCACGGAGGACTGTACCCACTAAATAATAAAATAATGAGACATATAAATCTGTGACTTCATATCCTTCAGAAAATACATGCTAATGCAAAATCTGTTATTCTAGCAGCTTTCTAAGTTTACAATAATACTAGGTGACTTTAACACACTGGAAAACTATCAGTACTAATAATCCTTCCTCACATATTAATATTTATGGCTTTATTCAAACTATCACCTCAACAACCAGAATTAACAAATCAACCAAAAAAGAGAGCACCTTAGACTGGATACTTATTAATAAACATCCACAAACTTACAATGTAGGAACATTACCAGATGATCTAAGTGATCATACTCTAACTTACATTATAAGACAAAAGAATAACATTTCTAAAACGCCTACTTATAGGATCTCACGAACCAAGAAACACTTCAACCCTGTAAACTCAATGCCTGTGACTGGAAACCTCTAAAAATTCTCCCACTTGATGAGGCTGTTAAATATTTTAACTCTAAATTTCTAGCAATCCTCGATGAGCATGCGCTTAAATGAAATCCAAACCAGCCCCCTGGCTTTCAAAAGAAACCACACAGAAAATTCTACTTAGGAACAAATCATGGGCTAAGTTGAGAGCTAACAGAACTTCCTGTGAACAACAAACTTTCAGACAGTTAAGAAATATAACAAAAAACAGCTATACTCACTGACAAAAAGAACTACTATTGTAAACTACAGTAAACACACCAAAAGAATCCACAGAAATTTTGGACTAGCTTAAATAGACTCCTTCACCCTGGCCACTCTAGCACACCATCCCCTCAAGGTGCTGATCATAATACCCCACATCAAATAGCCAACAACTTCAACACCTACTTCACGGAGACCATACAATCTACAGCCAGTCAGCTTTCCACTGATAACACAAGGCTCCCAACCTCTTTACCTGGATCTTTACCAACATTCCAACTTCAACCTATCTCTACCACTCTCATCTACAAAATCATACTAAAACTTAAGCCTTGTACCCCTTCAGCCGACCAGTTACCTTCTGAATATTTTCAAAAAACAGCCAAAGTCATTGCCTTTCCTATATCCATCCTAATAAACAGAACCATTAATGAGGGAATCATCCCAGACATCTGAAAAATCTCCCACATCATCCTCCTACATAAAGGTGGTAAATCTAATGATTACTCTAACTACAGGCCAATAGCTCTACTATCACCCTTAGCAAAAGTCATGGAAAAATGCATTCACCACCAGCTATTAGACCACTTAACTAAACACAACATACTGGCTAACTGCCTGCATGGCTTTCAGCCATTTCATAGTACCACCACCGCTATCCTACCTTTCACCGACTCCATTAATAAGAACCGTAATAACAACATCCTCTCTTCTGCTCTCTTCATCAACCTTTCGAAGGCTTTTGATATGGTAAACCACCCCCTGCTTATAAATACTCTTGAATCTCTTTCTCTGGATACCCTAGCTAGACGATGGTTTAAGTCCTACCTCAACAATAGGCAACAGGCAGTTCTCTGGGAAAACAAACTATTACCCCACCTGCCAGTCACCCTTGAAGTCCCCCAGGGCTCCATTTTAGAACATCTTCTTTTTTCATTATTCATCAATGACCTTCATGTAGCAATCCCTCAAGCCACCTGTATACAATATGCTGATGATTCCATGCTTATATGTTCTGCCAACTCCATTTCTGAACTACATTCACTAACTCAAAAAGTATTCAACTCAGTAGAAGTTTGGTTCTTGAAACGCTGCCTCCTTTTGAATGCCAAAAAAACTAAGCTCCTACTCTTTACACCTACCAGTAGGTCCTCTCCTATAGACTTCTCAGTCAAATCCAACAATGGTACCCTTATCTTCCCCGACTCTACCACCAAACTGTTAGGAGTCACAATCGACAATAACCTTAACTTCGATAGCCATATAAATAACACCATACAAACAGTAAACAGAAAAATGGGCTCCTTATATAGAATCAAACCCTTCTTAACTCCAGCAGCTAGAACCACTATTGCCCACTCTCATTTAATCTCAACTCTTCTGTACGCCTCACCTGTTTACACTAATCTAAAAAAAAATAATCTTTTCAAACTAGCAAGCACCTACAACAATATTGCCAGATTTGCCACTGGTACTGCATTTCAAACTCACCACAGTCAGAATCTAAAGCAGCTAGATTGGCTTGAACTTCATAACATTATGATTTTTCCCAACTTACCATTGCCCATAAGATCTTTCATCAACCAAAAAATACTCCTATACTCTCTAACCTCATTACCCCCTATAATAATCTTAATTCCCTACGCTCTTCTAGCAAACTGCTTGCTAGCATAAGCAAGTCCAATAGCTTGGCAGGTGACACCCTTTTCTCCAATACTGCTGGAAAAAACTGGAACCTTCTACCAATAGAGCTAACTCTACTACCTTCACTGTCACTCTTTAAGCAAAAGTTCAAAAGACACCTAAAAACTCATTGGTTATGTCCTTGCAGTAACCCTGACTAATCTTCAGCCTTTCTCTACTTCTATCTTCACACTGCCGCTGGATAGAAAATTTCACTCTGCGTACCCCTCTGTATGCAGTAACTGTTACTAGTAAGATTAATATAACTTCCAGTATTTATTTAATCTATCAATTAACTGTAAAGTACCTCATATATCATGTTGCAAAATGACTTATATTATCCTTTATACTCATCCTTCTTAGTATTAGTACTTCTTCTAGACTCCTTTTTTGTATTCTAATTTCCTCCTACTTTATTTGTTATACATCTGTATATGATATTTTGTCCTATGTTTGGAGCTTTTCTCCCCGGGCCTCTACTGAAAATGGAAATATATCCAGTTAGACTAGCCCGGTTAACAAATGTAAAATAAATAAATAAATAAGAATAATATTTAAAATCTGTGCCTGATTTTGGCCCTTTCTTTTGTATTATTTTTGGCTTTGTCCAGAATTCTTAAGCTAAAACTGAAAGGTATGTAGAGGATTACAGTCAGTGACTTAGACATTAAAGTTTCATACTGCAAGTAATCACAAAATCCATGTTGATGCAAAACCTGTTCTATTAAAATTTTAAATGAATAAGTAATATTTAAAAAGTTTCCCAGCTTATGAGCCTTCATTCCCCTGTTATTTTTGCCTTTGTCTTAAAATTCATAATGAAAGAAGTTGATTGGTATACCTCAGGAAAACTCACATAGGCTTTTACATGGTAACCGTTATCTCGGGCAGCCAGAAAAATCACTCAAATTGTCTTTCTCTGGTGGCCTACCCTTGCAATTACCTCAAAAATACCAATGCAAATGTTTCCATGTAATCAATATTTTAGCATCAGTTTCAGGATATATTGGACAGCTGGTGAAAGGGGTGGGTTCTCAGCCCCCCCCCCACACTATAGTTCTTGTATCCATGTTTTGGAATCACATAATAATATGGGGTGGAGGACAGACACACAACCTGATAAAACAGCAACAGAAGAGGGGTAGAGCAGAAGGTTGGAAATTTTTCAAGGAGCAAGCAGGTTAGCAGTAGAGGCAACAATCATATAGGGGCAATATTGGAAGTCTTTCAGAAATGTTAGCTTAATATGTTAGGACAGACACAGAGTGCCAGCCGGTAAATGATAAGTAGTATATGAACACACACTTGAACAGAGAAAGTTCTCTCACTGTTCAACTTCTAACTACAGTTTAAGGCAATATACTATGCAGAAATGTGCCAGTAATACTGTTTATGGAAAAAATGCAGCAATTAATGATTAACAGTAAACTGGAAACAGTTGTACACTCTTCCTATTCATAAAGGAGGTAACTCCACAGAAATCTCTAATTTGAGACCAGTCACTATCCTCTCCCCTCTCTCTAAAGTCCTCAAGAAAGGTATACACAAGCAAGTTGTGCATTATCTCGTACAGGGGAAACATCTCACTCCTACACTGCATGGTTTCTGTCCCAAGCATAGTACCTCCAAAGCTCTATCCTTCCTCATCTCTATTTCTCTAGCCAAAGACAATCATAAACTCATATCTTGCCTATTCCTTGACCTATCAAAGGCTTTTGACAATGTCTCTCACTCTATGCTACATAACAAATTTACAGACCTTAACTTCTTCCCTGGTAGAGTGGCATGGTTCTCTAGCTATCTCACTGATAGGCAGCAGTCAGTGAGATGGGACTCAACACTATCTACCCCCCCTCCAGTAAGAACAGGTGTTCCCCCAGGGATCCATTCTTGGACCTCTACTTTTTAATACCTTTGCCAACTCACTTTACTCCTCTTGTCCTCAGTCTATCACTGTCCAATATGCAGATGACTCTACAGTCATCACTATTGCTAATTCACCCTCTGAACTCCTAACAACTACACAGACATCCTTTAACTTAGTAGAGACATGGTGCACAAATAACCAGCTCATCCTCAACCCTAAAAAAACAAAATTGATACTCTTTCTTCCTAAATCTGTTAACCACATTAAACCTTCTTTCTCCATAATGTCACTAAACAATACCCTTATGGAAGTCGAATCTAGCGCAAAAATACTTGGCATTACCATCAATGATCAACTAAAATTTGATCTACGCATTAACAATGGCATTAGAAAAACACATCAGAAGCTAGGACTTCTGTACAGGAATAAAAATTCTTCACCCCTGAAGCTAGGGTTACGCTGTCTCATGCCTATCTTCTACCTTGCTTTTCCCAAATGCTCACAAATCTGAACTCCTCTCTACTCACCAAACTAGAATTGACCTATCACAAGATAATCAGATTTGCAGCTCAACAAACATAAATCCAACCACTGTCTCTCCCTAAAATACCTGAACTGGCTCAAACTACCACACCTGTTTCTCCTATCTCAGCTCCAAATCATACACTCCATTCTATATCAGCCAGCTTTCTGCCTAGCTCTATTATCCCTCATCTCCCTCTATTCCCCTATCAGACATCTCTGAAGGACAAGCCAAGACCTATTAACTGTCTACAAACCTAAATCTAAGACAGGGTGAACTTATACAGCTACCACCCCTCTATTACATAGAATAAACTCCCACTAGAAATAACAACCTTACAGACCCCAAACAATTTAAGCTAGCCACCAAAGACTACTTCAAAGAACACTGGACCTGCCACTGCCTGCATCCTCCCCTGACCATAAACAACCAACATAGCCCTGCATTACTATTACATACTATTCCTTCTATGTATCTTCCCAAACTTTTCCTATAACCTGCTTATTGAACTTTACATTAGCAAACTTTTTTAAACTATGACATTTTCGCTTCTTATGCTTTAATTGTTCTCATGCTTGTCTTTATAGTATTTATAACTTGGCAACTACTGCATGACATTTGTAACTTACTGAATATCTCTATAGTCATTTTGTATGTTTTGGAGCTTTTCTCCCCGGGCTTCCTCTGAAAAAGGGCTTTAGCTCAGTCGGACATTCCCAGTCAACAAATGTAAAATAAATAAATTAATTAATGAAGGCACTCATTGGTAAACTACATGACTTTGGCCCTGCAGGGTTTCAAATACACAGAAATAGCTTTTACAAATACTTCTACTTGTGGAAATAGAAGTGCATAATAATGCAGAAACACAATTTTCTCATAACTGCTAATTAAAATAAAAGACTAAGGTCCCAGAACAAACTAAAAGATGCAATCAGATAGAACAGAACATAATTTTTGAAATAATTAAAATAATTTAATTCTCATCTCTTTTTAATGAAAAAGCTAGTTACTCTCAGTTCCAAACCTCTCCAAGTCTTGAAGAAAGCACACTGATTGGGGTTAGCTCTTTGCTGGAAATAGGCTAGATGGAGAGGTATACAATCAAATAAAGGCAATATTGGAAATTTAGAGAGAAATGTTAGCCATGATAAGGTAAGCCCTCATTATCAGCTAATTTGGATATCCCTGAATCGCAGTTAGTACTTTAAAGTGCAGATCATTGCTGATCTGCATGTTGGGGTAGTAAACTGCTGCTTGTGTAGGAAATGATATTCCCGCTCTCATTCTCTCTCAGACACATACACACACACACACACACACACACACACACACACACACACACACACACACACACACACACACACACACACACACACACACACACACACACACACACACACACACACACACATGCGCACGCACACACACGCACACACACACACACACACACACACACACACACACACACACACACACACACACACACACACACACACACACACACACACACACACACACACACACACACACACATACACATACACAGACATGTGCGCGCACACACACGCACATGCACACACATACAGATGTACACCACAGTCCCCGGTCCTGTTCCCTTGAACTTATCTGACTTCTTGTGTTCTTGTGGTCTCCCTCCCCCAGTCAACATAATAGTTTAAGTACCGTTATGGCATATTTGCAGAATCTGTCTTGGCTAGTGATTCCCCCAACCCCAGAACCTGTTGTAATATTTGTGCCTTGAATGTACTTTATTTGTTTGTGTCCCTGGTGCCTAGTGTTTCACCCATCCTCAATCTCCATGCTGTGAAGGCACCATTTGCTTATGTCACTGGTGGCTCATGTTTCCTCAACTCCACACCCATGCTGATGTTATATGTGGTGTCTAGAGGGTCCCCATTCCCTCCTGATCCCCGTGTCACAGTTGTGTTTATGTAGTTTAATATAGCCTTTAGGCAATTCATTTTGTTCAGATGAATTTTTTCATTACCAATACATGGTGAAAACAGCCATGCTGATCTATAAGACTAAAAAAAATCTTGAATCACTCAGCATGTAGATGCCTTCTGGAATGTGGTTTCAGACAAGAAGGCACAAAGCTGATTAAATATATCTCCCATGAGCTGCTTCAATAGCATTCTGCATGACCAGCCCTGTACAGTGCTGCACATTTCTGAATCCCAAAAAAGTACCAAGACCCATAGATGGAGGTGTTCACATTGCAGTATATTCATGAATCCAGACCATTATTTTTCACTGAGAAAAAGTTTACACTGTGGCAAAGTAATACGCAACTGTGGTTTATCTATGATGAGCATTATATAGTTATGATTTTTGTTTTCTTGTATTTAATAAAAGCAGAAGCATTTAAAATTAATCAGTAATTAACAGAGATTTTAAAAATGATGCAGACTATAGTATTTATCAGAATATGCTGGAATAATTCTTAGCTGTTAAAATAAATAGCACTAGCTTGCAAAGGAGAATGTTAAAATAGTTATATCCTTTATATATCACTTGTTAATGCCTTTTCCTTTAATGCCTTATTGTATTTCATTGCAAATAACTTACTGCTTTCAAAATTAATATGTCAGCAATAATATGAGAAACACTATCTCTGATGAGTAACCTCAGTTTTTCAAAACAACATAAAAGAAGCTTATAAATTTCATTTGAAATTAATGTATTTATCACAGTCTAATTTTTCTTAAAGATTATCTGAGGTGGTTTTGGAAAAAAAACAAATTTCCTTTACATACCACAAGTTAAAGATTATGGATCGAGATTTAAAATGTAAAACTGCTACCAGGGCCAAATTTGTAATACATTTTTTTGTGAGATCTAGGAATAGGCTGTTCCACACATACTGTATTTAAGAAATCATTATACTATTGATTTGGAAGCAGTATATACTCTGAAAATATGAAATCTGTGTATGTAAACGTCTTCATCCTTAATGCAGTATAACCAAACTATGAAACTGTGAAACAAGTTATAAACTATTTGTTTTTTTATGAAGTATATATGCAAATAAAAAATTTAACTTTAACTTCTATTAAGAATAATCCTTAGTAGCTACATAGACAAAATGCTATGCCTGTATGCTGTATGCCAAGTAATACAAATGTAATAAAACTCTATGATGTGCTGTACTTTTGTTAGACAGTATATAATACTTTAATAAAACTGAATACCCAGATTCATATTCAGATAACAGCAACAAAACAGATGTTATGCTTTTGTCAAATATAAAGAAACTGCCTATTCTTCCTACTTTGTACATAAAAGATTTAAAAAGAAACCTTATTCCAAATGTCTCACAGCAAAAATATATCTTGTGGTTTCACTTGCCCCTTTTCTTGCATTCATTATTCACACAGAAAGTCACCACAAAAGTTCTTACACAACTGAAATTATGTTATAGGCTCTTATACCTTCTTACCCCACAAGCTTGTATAGCTTTAGCCAAAAAAATGTCCTTCTCCCCAAGACTGAATGTAACTAGACAGTAATTGCCCTTCAGCTAGCACACAACACTCACAAATTACAAACAGAAGAAAAAAATACTTAGATTTCCTCTTTTTGCAATTTTAAACTGTGACCATTGCACACTATATGATAAAGCTTATTGGGTTGCCAAATACTAATAGAGTCATCTAACTCCTAGATACTATGATATTCAAAATTGTTGCACTTCGGTACTGCCTTCCACTTAAAAATCTATTCAGAATTAGAGAACAAAGCTACTCACTTGGAGTCAAGAAATGTCACTCACCCTACTTAGACATAGGCTCAAATATATGACTGAAGGAAGAATTACTCACCATATGGAAACAACTACCCATGAACATTAAATACATCAAAAACTAGGAAACATTTAAAGAAAGCCTTAGAAAACACATGAGAATAAATCTAAGTGGACATGCTTTCTGTACTCTGGCTAATACCTGCAGCTTTAACTTTTCTGTGGTATAATTAACTATTCAAACTATCTTAAAAATTCAAAATACCATATGATCTCTTATTTAAACTGTTCTTCCTATCTTGAAAATAGAATTATCTTTCTGTTATATCATTCCCCATATTTTGAATTGAGGTACTGTCCACTGTACTTTGCTTTATGTAATTTCACTGATTCTCTGTTATACGTGATATGTACCTACTTTTATGTATTGGTCATGACTGAAAAGTAGCAATGGACCAGCTCTCCCACAAATTATCAAATTCTTAAATAAATACCCAGCTAAAGTAACAAGAATATAGCTAATTTTCCACCAGCAGATTGGTTGCATGTGCATTGCATCAATTGACAAGATATTTGCTAACTTTGTCAATTAGACAAGTAACATGCCATATAATGTACAGGATTATGATAAAGTCTTTAATCATAACTAGTCTGTTATGTTTTTGAGAAATGGATGTCAAGAATTTCACATTGAGAGAGTAGGTCAAGAGGTGACTCTTTGTGCCCACATTGAGAACACATAACAAAAAGGGTTATGATTGGAGAGAAAACTATCATAATTCTTTGTAATGCAGGAAGCTTAAGTTCCTTTCATATACTACAATAGCTAAAAATAAAAACAAAACACGTATGAGCAACAAGTGTTATACGTTCTTGGAAGCTGTAACACTTTGATTACTGCCACATGGAGAGCAGCCACCACAGAGCAGTGGATGAAGAACAAGCTTTAAAACAAGTTAAGCACTTCATTTAGCAAAAAAAAAAAAAAAGGAAGTACTTAAGGTTTTACAGCCTGCTTATTTCTGTTACTACATTAGCATGGACACATGAGCTAGAACTTAACAGTGATGAGGATGGGTGTTCATGATATCACTAAGGTGCTGTTCAGACCTTATTTTCCCTGATTTCAAAGTGTAATTGTGGTACTCCATGCACTATAAAAGATTATTTCTTGTGATGTTAACATTTTTACTGATTGCACTGAAAATGTTGATGCTTTCTAATAAAATACCTTGAACACTTTCTCAAATGTTAAATATATGTTTCATCTGTAATGGTATGTTAACACTGAGTATTCAGAAAAGCAGGCAGAATGTATATATAATGGTAGGATGTGTTCATTGAAACATGCTCAGGCCACATTAAAAGACATGACGTGAGTTTTAGAAGTTGAATTAGAGAAGCAGGCATATGACTCTAAGGCTATGTATTTAAACTGCTATTTACGGTAAAGCAAATCTGCTAAATGTATTTCTAAATAAAGCTCAGTAAGCATGTGTTTTTCAAAGAATACACTGAAGCATTGCATTATGAAGGTTTAATCACTCGGCTTTGCTTTCATGAGTATTTCAGGCTTTCTAGATCATGGTTTGGTGTTACATCAGGAAGACTGATTGGCAATAGGTTTTACACTGGCAACAAGTTTTCAGCTGTTAATGGCATAATAATGTGAAAATGTTGATAGCAATTGGGAAAACTGAAGCATATCAACTGCCAGAAAGGAAGACAGATGTAAAATATGGATTTAATAACATTATACTATTGGACATTCATGTGAGAAGTCTATTTTTATTGCCCCACAGTTCAACTCAAAAGGGAAAGATGCGATCTGAAAAAAGTGATGGATAGCTTTGATCACATCACAGAGCAGCAAACCTGCAGACAGATATATTTTAATCTGTTTGCTTTGGGGAAAAGGGCATACATGGGGTAAATACTGGGTCAGGCTGCAAAAATTCTGTATATATATGAACCTATCAGTTTTACAACATGAATTCAAGTTATTCTCGAGTGGCATGTTTACTTTATGAATGCTGTTTCCTTTTTTTCAGATTATCTAGAACTAGTACATTAACTACCTTTTTATGTGAATTTATTTCTTCTGGGACTGGAGAATCAACTGACTGCTGTTTTAATTTTGTCCTTATGAAAAATGCATCTGTACTCTCTATGTCTGTATTCTCTTCCACAAGATATACAATTTAAGGGTGTTTCATGTGACTGAAAACAGATGCCTTTCATGGTGAGTTTAGAATTTGTATTAATAATTAATAATTTAGGATAAGATCCCTTTGCTCTGCTGATCTTGAGAAATAAATGAGCATCGTATAGTCTCTCTCACACACACACACACACACACACACACACACACACATATATCCATTTACATAAATATATACATATATAATGTATATATCTGTCTATATATATATATATATATATATATATATATATATATATATATACATATATAATGTATATATCTGTCTATATATATATATATATATATATATATATATATATAATGTGTGTGTGTGTGTATGCCTGCATATAAGTCTATATCTACCTATATATATATATATATATATATATATATATATATATATATATATATATATATCTGTGAATATATGGGTCCCATAGAGAAGATCAAGTCAGCCGAAAGTTTGAATGTCATAGTTTGTGAATACAGATCATGGTACAGTGGGGAATGTAATACCATTTTTCCCACTGTAGTGTGATCTTGTAGTTAGTATATATAACATGCAGGGGTGTGGGGGGCTGGGGGTGCAGGGGGTTTACCCCCTACAGTAAGTAGATTTTTGCTGTTTTCTGTTGTTTGACTTTTTGGAAAGTCGATTATATGGTCTCAGCCATATGAAGTTTGATTTTCTGTTGAGTCAATTACACACAGACACACACACACACACACACACACACACACACACACACACACACACACACACACACACACACACACCCATACCCACTGACAGACAATAATAGTGACACAGGCGTGCGCGCCCACACACACACACACACACACACACACACACACACACACACACACACACACACACACACATGCGCAGTCAAACAACAATTAGAGAAACATGACAGAACAAGATTTTAAAGCTAAATCTTGTGAGACATGTACATTTTTATTATGGAGTTACATAAACAATGGAAAATTTTGATGTCATGTATACCAGTATAAAAATGAAATAAAATATAGTGTGCATTAATGTATAGTCATCTTAGTTGTTTGGCTTTAAAATACAGATATGAACACGGGGTTCAAACAAGTGTAACACTAGACATGTATCAGCATTCTCCTAACATTTACAAAACTGTATTTGCTCATCTAACTCAGTACTTTGCTTTCATTATGCTCTGCCATATGGGTTTGCAGTTCCCTTTTGGCAGCTTCTATGGTGGCTGATTGGCTACATTTATTTTTCTCTACTGTAATACAAGTTGTGACACCTATCACTTGGCTCTGTGTGACACTGCACTCCATAAGCTTCAGCCTCTTAGCACATGAAATCTGGACAAAGCCAGATTGATAAACGTCCATAATCGCAATGTTTCAGTGTATTCTATGAAAAACACATGCTTACTGAACCCAACCATAGGAACATTTTTTTTAAAGATTGCTCTCATAAATATAGAAAGTTACTAGAATAAAAAGCAGTTCAATAACAATTCAACGGACCAAGCGTGTAATCCAAAAGAAATTTAATGCAATGTAAGCGCTTTCGGCCGTGCCACCAACCTTCTTCAGACATAAAACGCAATTAAATAAAAGCATATATATATATATATATGCAAGCTGATCATGATTTGAATAGCAGCAATTAATTAAGACAATAAGCCTATTAACTATTAGCTATTAAAAACTCCTAATAATGCCCAACCAAAAAATATATGCAATTTAATACAATATATAAAACCAATAATATTTGAATTATGCACAATATGTATAAAATTATATACTTTGACCTAAAAGTTATATACTATCTATTGTATGCCTTTAATTTTAGAATGCTGGTGAGCGATGTTGAGTCATTTAACCCTGGAAACTGTGTTGCATTTAAAAAGACTTGCCACCAGTATTCTTTGGACTCCAATATTATTTTCCAGGGGCCTTTTCTGAGGGATGGAATAATATGCTCCAATACTATGAATTGGAATGAGTGTGTTGAGTTATGCATCAAATGCCTATATAATGCATTAGTGTGTGAACTTTTTTTAATTTCATATAAATGCTCATATATTCGCTGACGTAACTTGCGTTCCGTTTTGCCTATATAATAGGCTTCACAGCATGAGCATAAAGCTGCATAAACCACCCCTGCCGTATTACAATTATATTTTCCTTTTATCTTTATCAATATTCCTCTAATATATAACTGGTCTGTTTCCAGTATATGTGTGCAATAAGCACACATATTGCATTTTCTCATGATACCACTAATATACTGGGATGTATCAGAACATCTATTACACCAATCTTTTAGATTCTGATCTCCTTTATAAATAATTGACGGTTGAGTTCCTAGAAAGTTAATAGAATAACAAGCTTTGCATTAACATGTATTTTGTGAAATGTATGAAATTTGAAACTCTAAATGTCTGTCAGTTTTTCTGATTATAATCCTCAGCAATTTGGCAAAGATTGGTCAGAAAAACTAAATTTTATGAGAAACAGACCAAAATTAAGAAGCAAAAGTCTGGACATTCTGTGAAAAGCTGGACCACTGAGAGGTATGCTGCATGCTTAACTACTGGCATGTATAACAGATAGCAAAATATTTGTAATGTCACTTCTTGCTACAAAATAGGAGGCATTAAAGTTGTACTAAACTCACAAGACTGATAGACAGCTTGATGTTTCACAATTTTAATCTATATTATGTTGGGTTATAGTGTTTGTTTTTATTATTGTTTTATATATGTTTTAGATACAGCTTTGCACTGTAGGCTGGAATGATGTCATGCAAATAAAATAAGAAATAGTTGACTAAATATATTGCCATCTGTGAGATAATAATTATTAAAGGTAATTTAGGTAGAAGGTTGCAGTTGTTGGTTAACCTGCAATACCATCTACATTTTTTCTTATCCAAGCTATAATTCTATCAATTTATATCATTTTGGTTTCTCACTATATTCATTCATTCATTTAGTCTCAGATCACCCACTTAATGTAATTCAGAGATGTGACAAGCTATAACTTATATTGTTAATCCATCAGTACAAAAGTGCAAGGTGGTGAAACTATTTCTAGATAATATTCTTTCCACACACACACACACACACACACACACACACACACACACACACACACACACACACATGCATGCATAGTCATAGACACTTGAACACACAGGCAAAAATCACTCTTGACACACATAAACCCACAGACTTATTTAACTTTTAGCCATCAACATATTCAGTCACCAGGATTCAGTAAACTCCATGTAGTCTCCATGTAGACCCTAAACGGAGTGTATCTGTGCACATGACCGCGATCAGCACTTGGCAGTACACAATGCATATTAATGAGGTGCTGCATGCCTAAGTGAGATTTCGCAGCTCATGCCAGTATTGCTGGCTACAAGCCTTGTAAATGAACACACAGATATTGAGTCTGTGTATAGGAGAGCAGAGAGATGGTCTGCCCCACTCCCAAATGAACAGTACACATCACGTCATGCAGGCTATTCCTCTCAACCTCTTAGAGCAGGGGTGTCCAACACATAAAGTTGCTCTGTCTTAATTCTTTAGAAATAAAATGTCTTGTTTAGCATAATGCCTAATTCTTGGGTTTAATGATTCGCTAAAGGACTAATTAGTTGATCTCCTGGCTGTAAATTCAGAGTGTGCATCTTTTTGCATATATATATATATATATATATATATATATATATATATATATATATATATATTATATATATATATATATATATATATATATATTATATAATATATATATTTTTATATAATAATATAATAAATATATATATACATATATATTTATAAAAACAAAAAACTTTTTCACTCAAATAAATAATATAATAAAACAGCACTAAAATTTCTAACTGAGTAAAAACCACTTCAAAATAACACTATAAAAATGTCATAACACTAGTAATTCCTGCAGTAACATAATCCAAAAAAATAAAGCAATAAAATTTGCAATAAGTAAACAATTCATGTACTATAGATAAAAGAATTCTGAATAAGCTACAAGAGGTCCCATCAATAACAAATGACTAATGCCAAAAACAAAAATCAAGCTATATGCCAACTTTAACATCATCAGCCTGATCGAGAGTAATGTCTGGCTTATCACATTGTAATGGCACCATGAAGGCTTTCTAACACGTGGTGCTTGGGCATCCGGATTGATAGACCAGGGACAAGGCAATCCCATGTTGTCTCCGTTTCAACCATGTGCTTTTCCATCAACTACCCTGTTTTTATGAAATTATCAATCCAGGGATTCAACAAAAAGACAAGCCTGTATTCACAAAATACAAGAGCAAAAGGTGAAGGACTGTATTTTTTGACGTAATGAAAAAACTACAACAGCTTCCATCTGTCTCTCTGCAACCACTTCATTTCTTCTAAATCACTCACTGGCTTCTTTTAGTTATCCAACCAGACTAAAAAGCTTCTTGCTGATCTCTGTCTCTCACTTTAATTAACTCACTCACCAAATGCGATGCTTCCAGGCAAGAAAGATCTACTACTTAATGGATAGTGAGCCATGCAACATAAACAGTTTCAAAACACGCAAATACAAGACTCACAGTCTTCACAAACTTCTAACAAAATACTTTGTATAGACAGGTTCTTGACAAAAGTATCACCTTCACATAAAAAGCTCTAATCATAATCAAACAAAGTTGTTCAGCATGGAAACTGGATGGACTAAATGTACTGAGATCTACTTTGAGTAAAAAGCATAGCCTTCATCAAGAAATTCCAAAATCACATACTCCTATATTTGGTATACATATTAATCTCTAATATATATTACTCAAGAAAATTAAATTCCAATTACAAAAATAGGCAAACTAAGAATTCCAGGAACTAAATAATCTCAGTATCTGGAACCAATCTCTCTCTTAATGAAGTAAAAAATGAATGAAAAAAAACACCAACAAAAACCATCAATAATGGCACAGATTCATCTCAGCAAAAAAAAATGAAAGTCAAATCATCAAAAAAAGATAAATTCATCCAAAATAAATCAACAACCAAAGGATTCTCAATAAATCAACTAACAACTGCTCAGTAAATAGTAAATCAATAAAATCCAGACATTTGACACATTTAGACCATTTAGGAGTAAACATCTATTGACCGACTGAGAGTTTTTATTTGACATCAAGACATCTACTCACTTACAAAAAAAATTTGTAGACTTGTCAAAGCTTGGCTGAAAAACGACCTCCTTTTTTTATTTATTAATTTATTATTGCAATAAACAAATTTTTAAGATTGTTTTATTTATTTTGTAGAACATCTTTAGAAAAGTTAATAAATAAAACAAACCACACAGAAACAAAAGAATCAAAGTAAAGGTGTGACGATATGTAAATACAAACCCACAAAAAGCGTGAAACCTGTCAATTCCAGAAGAATTAAAGTAGCTTAACAAGAAAGTTATTTAAGTCAATTATGTAAGTTAAGTAGCGGAAATAAGCAGAGATATTAAAAAGCTCTGTTTCTCATATAAAAAAAAAAGTCTTAGAGCCAAAAACTCTGTTTCCTCTAGTAACTTAAAAAACCATAATCTGGACAAGAAGAGCAAAAAGCATGGACCAACAAAGGCAACCTTAGAGGACAAAGGCCCAAAAATATTGAAAGCCATAGACACAATTGAAAAAACAGTTACACAACATAGACATACAGCTCCTAGCATTGTATGTCAAGCATATAATCAATTATTATAATCTATTCTATCATTGGCTTTTTCTTTCGATGGCTCAAAACTTCTGCCTGACATTGCGATAAAAAATAAATAATAACAAACATTGCATCCACATTGCAATAAAACCTCCCTGCAACATCCCACCTGCTCCTACCACACAACCACAGAAACTTCACAAATGAAAGAATTCCCATTCTAATTAGAATAACATAATAGTATCAACTACTACCGGACCTACCTGAAATAAATTCAAAATTAATAAATTCAATTGTAGCCTGTTTTATTTAATTAAATTTATTAAACCCACTTGCGCTGCTTTTTTCAGTAACATCCCAATATCCATTTCCAGGTCATTACAAGAGGCAACTACAAGGCATTGTGATAGTGAATCATCCTCCACACTCCCTCACATTCATACTGCTAACAACATTTGTCATTAAATGTAAATCCATCATCACTCTAAGCAAGAAAGCTAACATTTAAAAATGATTTTGTTGATTTGCCCAAAGCCAGTATTGATGCTGTCCAATATGCTTACTGCTGTCAATCTACCACTACTTAGTAAACAGTGTTGGGTGCACAAAAAAAAAAAAAAAAAAAACTTTAAAAAAAAAATAATAAAATTAAAACTTTCACTGACCCACTAACCCTAGGCTGGCTGTTGTCTCATTCTTACCCCTCACTTACCTTTTCACTGACTTTATTTCCTAATTAAAAGACAAAGACATTTTATTTCCTAAAAAACAAAAATCCAGACATTCAAATCCATACAGTTGAGAGGTATGATTTCATATTCAATACAACACTCTCCTAATATTCAAGCTGCAACTCTCACCTCGAAGCTTGCAATTTATTGAAAGTGTTTTTTAATGGGATTATTTGTGTGGCTAACTTGTAGTCGTTCAGTAGGTAGTCTCGTTCTCTCTCTCTGTCTCTCTGTGTCTCTGCACACAAACACACACACACACACACACTCTCTTCTACTTTCACACACACTCTCTGCTTTCATGCATGCACTCACTCACTCACTCCATACTTACCTATTAACACAGGTTAAGTGCTGTCGAACACACACACATTCTCTACTGATTCTTAATAAGAGCACAAACACACAGAGACCTTCTTTCAAAAAAAAATCAAAACTAGAAGGATGCTTTGGCGCATCTGGACACCGATGTTAGAGTTACAGGTCACAGGCATGAAAAACCCAACAAAACAGTGTTTTGGGGCATGTGTACATCGATGTTGGAGTTAGAGGTAGAGGGCCACATGGAAGAGCTCTGAGGGCCGCAGGTTGGACACGTCTATCTTAGAGCAAGAAATCTGGACAAAGCCATCAATAACTGGGGGAAAGGGACAGCAATAGGGACACTTTTTAAATATTGCTCTTACAAACTCAGAAAATTGATAGACCAATCAAAACAATAAAAATATTCTGACCGCCATGACAATAATTTGAACCTTTTTTTATAAAAGACAGATAAGTGCTTTTTCGGTATAAAAACACTTTTTTAGACCATATAAAACCAAACACATCCTTTGAATAATTTAAATATCAAAGAACCAATCAAATATCTAAAACCATACACATCACACATCAGTTAAGTACACATGATAACATCCTCTCCAATGGCTGTCTTGATTCATTTATAAAAACTATCTAAACATTGGAAAAAAAATACATCTTAATCACAAAACTGAATAAAACTAATCAGGTCAAAAATCTCAGTTTAACCAATAAAATTGTAGAAAAGACATGCCCCATTACTTAATTTTTATAGAATACGTTCTGGTTATGAAGAATACTTACAACCAACTAGGCTGAAATCTCACCTTACAGGTTGCTAGTTAGCAAATCCATAGAGAAAAGGCATATCCCCCAATACATTAACATTTCAAGACAGATCTCATATCACAAGCTGTTATTTGACCAGTGAAATCTTGGAAATGGGCATACCCTCTTTTCTCATAGCTTTGAGGAAGCACATTCTGGTTACTAGAAAACTGGTAACTAATTAAGTTGAAACATCCCGAATCATAAGTTACTAGTTAACCAATCTAAAATCTAAGGAAGAAAACACCCCCCAATACATAACAATTCAGTGATTGTAATTCCTCAAAACACTTTTACCTATGTAATTTCAGAGCAACCATCTGCTGTTTAACTGTCTCTGTGGCACAAGGTGTAAGTGCACTGACTTTAGAGATAGAACACAGCTGATTCAGTGCTCAGATCCAAATAACACTTATTTTTACAATGGGTACCAAAATGCAATTTCTAAAAACACTTTAATTAAGAGGGTAACATTATATACGACACAACAAAACACAACTTCATTTTCCTATCTACTGCCAACATTCCAAGCAGCATGTAGCTTCAAACCCTGCATCATCTTTACTGTTTCTTTAAATTTTATTTAACCCATGTGCTACAATGATGCTCAGATGCAATGTAGAGATTCTTCCCTTACTGCTATTCAAGGTGCTGTAGCAAAGCATACCCGTGCCACTGAAAAATGCACTACTGATGGCAAGACAGATTACTTTTCTCCATTTGTTCTTTTCCAGTAGACTCTCATTTACTGCTTCGAAGCGCTGACAGTGAAGACTGCCAAATGCGTGCAAACGAGGAACACAAAATAAGGGAAAAAAAGCAATAAACAGTTGACAGTAGTAACAAATATAGGGGAATAATAATGATAAGGCAGGATTGCAAAGTTTCCTAGATCTGTGCGTGGTACAAACTGATCATAAAAATATGCTTTAACTCTGTCAGACAGTACACTATCTGGAAATGAACCCTCAACTAAGTACAATAACCGCACATACTCGGTTGTGTTTCTTATTCCTCTTTGCCATCAACATAGGATCAGAAAAATGTTCCTTTCTCATTTGTTTGAACATGTCTAGATCAGTGACATTGACAAATACTTTATGCTAGTAATAGTCCATGCCATTTTAATGCCAGGTTGCCAACACTGATAGCTATTCCTTCTGTTTATTTTCTAAAAGTCATCCCCTCCTCTCAGCTTAGCTACAGATATGCAGTGCCATGACCATTTCTTTGCATCTTTGTTTTAATGTGTAATAATGTTGGTCTGCACTTCAAGACAGATTGAAAGCAAAGGATGAACATTGTGCTCGTAGCATAAGGATATCCGTGTTGTTAAGTTTGTACTTGTTGCTTGGCATGCTGGAAACTGAGGCTACTGATTACATTGTGACCACATTGGAAAACACTGTAAACTGACAAACAACAAAAAATAAACACCTGGTTGAAAGTTTCTGAACAAGAGCCACCCCAGAATAACACACAGCACTAAAGAATAGTAAAAACACACTTTTACTGTCCATGGCTAAGTGCGTTCATCCTTCTTATCTCTGGACTTCATCAGAAAAAGAACAATACACTGCCCACTGGTGAGGGATCATGAGACCAGTCAAACTAATGACAGCAACTTGAACAATAAGGACTATATAGATTCCATGGTTACGACTTACATGTTTGTTTTTACGACATTAAGAAAATATTGGAAAAAATAGACTATCATTTTTACTTATGGGAGTGCCATCGATAAGATAGGACTTAAACCACATATGGTTTGTAGGAGGGGAAAGACCCTCAAGAATTTTTTTAGTATTGAACAAACATTGTAATTATGCCTCTGCCATCAAAAGCCAAAGTACATTTAAGTGAGACTCTTGGCTCTTGTCCACAATGCAGACATATTCTTTTGAAGGGCTCCAAGGTGGTAAATGAAATTCTTATTAAAACCTCCTTCCACTGTAATTGCAACTCATTGGGGTTAGTGCATTTAGCCATATGCCAATTATGGGGTCTATATCACACCAGTGAATGCTAAAAATAGTGAATGCTGATATATAGAACTTCAAAGTCTGAAAGCTGAAAACAGCGAAGGAACAGGTTAGCGAATTTTTCCCCAGGGAAAAAAATCGCTAGGCCATTCTCCGGGCTTTGCTGTTTTCTCCACTGTGGTGCAATCTCGGAGTTGGTATATTTAAGTTGGGGGAGTGTGGGGGGCACAGCCCCCATATGGGGGGTGTGGGTAACAGAGCACCCCACTTAATTTTGACTGTATACTCTTTTTTTTTTTTTTTTGGATCAGCAAATTTTGTCCCTGGGAAAAAAAAAATTGCTGATCCGTTCCTTCGCATTTTTCAGCTTTCAGACTTTGATGTTCGATATATCAGCATTCAATATTTTTAGCGTTCACTGATATGATATAGACCCAAATCATTTTTTTATTTTTATGTAGGAAGACCAACAGAAGACTTAAAGAACATATATATGAAAATGTGTATGATATTAAGCACAAACACTGTAATGATGCCCTATACTCAAACTACCCTACACATTTTTTTCTTTTTATGGGTTGGACAAAATTGAAAAAATCCAGGTGGAGGCCCTTGGAAAGACTTGATAGAATATAAGGAGTTGTCCTGGCAAATTAAATTGAATGCTTATAATCAGCCATGACTCAATGAGTCTGCATCTATAGCTAGCATTTTAAAGCTTAAATTATATGTTATTTTATCAATATAATGTTCTTTGTTACAAAAGTTTTACATGTTGACTGGATGGTATTATGACATATTAGTTTGTTTGCTTTGATGTAACTTTTATGTTCTGCTAGTATTATGTAGTACAAGCGGCTATGTGTGTTTAAAAGTCAATAGTTTGTATAATTTTAGTAGCACTTTCAACAAGTCTGCAACACTGATTGGATGAATTGAATATATGTGATGTAGGAGTTACATTTCAAGAGCTGGTTTCAATGTGTTGTTCTTGTTCTGATGAAGTCCCAAGATTTGAGGGAGGAAAGTGTTTAATGTTGGACATTAAAAGTGTGTTTTTACTATTCTCTGGTGATAGATGCTGTTCAGAAATTATTTTCCTTGCAGTTAACAGAAATTCTTCCAACTCAGTGAGAGGTGGTTCAGTAGCCAGACTGCCCCCAGTAGCTCTCCATTCTTGTGCAACAGCTCTGGCTCTTTTTTTACCTTGGTAATAATGTCATTGACCCAATGTCCAATTTCTGAGTAATTGTGGCCATTGCCACCCACAACATTTACATCATTGACTACATTCCACCAGATATGGGCAAAGACAGGCTTGTCTGCTATAATTTTGCTATAATGCGTGAGGCATATTAACGGAGGACCTGGACTATAACCTCATTCTCAGTAGTTGAGAATGCATGTTTATGTAGTCTGGATTTTATAGGTGTCACATGCCTGTACAGGAGTAAAATAAAAACATGCTATCAGACAAATCAACGGGGCTGTGTGCTTACAAGATGATTCACACTGAGCTTAAAATAAATATGCAGTTGTGCGGGTATCATTGTTAAAAACTTGCAAATAACTGATCTATATGAACAAACACATTAATTACATGACTGTAAACCCCTCACCCCCCAGGGGTCAATAATAGAACTGAGTAAGGGGAAAGAATATTAATGTCCAGAATGCATAATATAATTAGCAATGAAATAAGTGTATGAAAAGACACTTTTAAAATAAAATAACATTGTATATTCAGACATCTTGTTAACAGTCTTAAGGACATGTGGGCAGAGCAAAACATTTGTATATAATACAAGTCAAGGATGTAATAGCAACTGTTAAACTTTCCTTAAAAAATGCAAGTTGTATATAGCACTTAATTATGTAAAAAAATCAAAGACACCCTAAAGACAGGCAAACATAATAAGGAATCCAGTTTTGTAAAGTAGGCTGGAAGGTACCCAGAAGTTTCTTTTCTAGTAATGAAAGTTCAGTTTAAAAGGAAAACATGAGACACAATAAATATGTAAGGTAATATTAGCCCAATCTATAGGAAGCACAACATCAAAAGCCAGACAAGTACCACTTGTACCTCTAGTCTGCCCCTATCCACTGCTCATGCTGTATCCCTAGCTTAACAGCTTTTCTCATGTTTTACTCACTTCTTCTTCTTTCGGCTTTTCCCGGTTAGGGGTCACCACAGCGGATCACCTGTCTGCTCAAGATTGGCAGTGGAGTTTTACAGTGTTGAGTTGCCAGCCCAGTGCCCAACCTTCCACAAAAGGCACACACACACAAGCACTCACACCTAGGGCCAATTTAGAGTGTCCAGTCCACCTACTGCATGTCTTTGGGATGTGGGAGGAAACCGGAGCACTTGGAGGAAACCCACGCGACCACAGGGAGGACATGCAGACTCTGCACAGAAGGCACACCAGCTGAGGATCAAACCGGAGAACCTCTTGCTGTGAGGTGATAATGCTAACCACTGCACCACCATGGCGGCCGCCATGCCACAAAAAGAAATGTATTTGTTGCATCATGAATGCTTGTGTTCCATAAAATCTTTGTGACACTACTACCATTTCATAATGATACATGTAGCTACAACATTGAAAAGTGATGATAATTCAAATATATTGATATGGCTTATATGTTTATAGGTTCAGAGGTAAGCATTAGGCTAGTTATCTTTGTGGGCCATTTTAAGGTTAGCCAATTCGCCTTCCAAAGTTGAGAATCAAACCGTGTACCTTCTGTGAGGTAAACACTATAACCATTATACCAACCCCAAAACCCAAATAGGTAAATACTAGGATGTCAATCAGCAGATTATTACAAGCACAGCCAATAATCAGAGGTCAGGCATTTGACATACTTAAATTACAAATACCTTCCCACACCTAACATAGTACTACTGACCATGCTGTTTGGCTTGACTATAATCCCTTGACCATTTGGCTATACTATCAACTTCACTTAGTCCTTGTGAACCCTCTCCACTTCAGCCCGCCATAACATTTGGATGTTTTCCTCATGTGAAGTAGACATGGTTTTCACACTGCTGTTGTCACTCAGCCAGGACTACCAAATGGCACCAGTTCAGATGACTAGTAAAAGTATATTGCTCACTACACTGTTGAGCCAGCATACATTTTTTTATCACTGAAACCTTGCTTAATAATATAACATAGAAATAATGGTATGTGCATATGAACAAACATTTAGTGTGGCAAAATGAATCCCACTTATCCTTTGCTCTTCCATTCAAGCACTGCACATTTTCAATATATAGAACCTCCAAAACATGAACACCACTGTTGATTGCTGTTTCATTATTTCTAAGTTGTTGTTTGTACATCAGTAAAGTAAATCTCTGATGAACAGTTATTTTTGAGTAAATAAAATACCACTTCAGAAAAACGAAATCAACAAAATAACAGCTTAACAGGTCTTTCATCTAGGAAAACGTTTTATACATAAGAAATTATATGAAAGTTTTGCCTTCCTATTGAAATGGCAAGTGACGAAAAGCCTGAAAAAAAGACCAAAAACACAGGAGAAGAACCAATATCGAAAATCACTCTTCTTAAAACTTCTTTTTGTCCCCACAACTCCACACCCCCCACACTTGTATATACCAACTCCAAGATAGCCATACCTGATAGAAAATGGACTATTCTGAGAAATGGCATCTCGGGCTTAGTATATTTATGTCCATTCTTTTCTGTCATTCTGTCTCTGTATTTTTGGACTGACTTTAGTGGGTCCAGATATTTCATATGTTTACCAAACACCTCATTTGATACTCCAAGAACAGGAATCTCCCTTCCATATCAATTCTATCAGTACTAAACATAGCAGGCAGCCTAAAAGTATTATTGTGCTCCTATACAATCAATTTGTGTGTCTAGTGGTCCACGGTTTCACAACTCACAAGCAAGAACAATGAAATATGAACTGAAAAAATCCAATTGGAACTTCTTTTGCTAGTCTTGGCTGAGGTTCAGTAGAATTGCAAAGATTGTGAGAAGAATTTAATAATGCCTACACAATTTTTTTTCAGTGTAGGTATCGCACCGTGTTGCTTACATGGGTGCGAACATTTTTAGATTCAGTAAGCACTGCTGAACAGTGTGCACAGATGTGCCAACACAGAAACTTCTATGGCATGCAAATCACCTCATAAGCAGGTGAATCTCATGCAAATGAGGCAGGTAGAGTGATCCAGCAAGCAGATAGGCATCTGTTCAGACACCATGTCAGTGTCTGTAGTGTATGTGGAAAATTCCTTGTACAGGAGTGTAAACAGACAAAAGGGGCTGTAAACATGTAGATATATGGACATAAATGTCATACCACATGCACATATGAGCAAAACTAGTATCCTGTATGTCAGAAAAATTAAAGGAAATAAGTTAAATTAACATTTATTTTTTTAATAAGCTGGGCATGTTTGCGTGGCACGCCGCAGTGTGCAAACATGCTTTATCTAAAAAAAAAAAAAAATTGGAAAACAACAATTAATATTATGTGACAGAAATGTATTACAGGACCTTGCATGGAGTCCCTAAAATGGTGCATTGGTGTTGTTGCTAAAATGGTAGAACTATAAAGCATGTAGTTTTCAGGCTGTGCACATGGATAACTATGCATGTGAGGTGGAGTTACTGAACAGCAGAAAGGAGTAATTGAGTCTGCATTTCCCCTTCATGTAGGCTTAGAAACATGTTGCTGTTTACACAGGATGTAGCTGACACAAGGGGAAGGTGTTATTTCAGCTTAGGTGCATGTGTTTGCATGGTGTGAGTGTGTCCTTTCAGTGGGCTGTGTCTGCTACTTCTAAGCTCTGTTTACCTTTGGTGCACGTGTTTGTGAGGCATGCCCGGTGCTGAGTGTGTCTGAAAAAATGTATTTCATTAGTTTTGACCCTTGTTTAAGTGAAAATAGGGCCATTAAATTATGCTAATTATATTGTAGGGAGGAGGAATGCATCATAGTTAGACAATCACACATTCTGCACCCACAGCAGAGCTATATAATGTATGCATACACCCTACATTCTGATTTTCTTCCAATACTCTGAACCATTGGATTACAGACTTGGAAATTTTAACTGAGAGAACGCTAGAGGCTGCTGCAGGTCTGCTACATCTGTATGTGCTAGATGCTGAGGTCAGTGCTGATGTTGCTGCTGACAATAGGCCTAGACAGAGAAGGAGAAGAGTGTTCAGACCCAGGTAACCTTCCACAAGCTATATGAGCTGGAAATTGTAAAGCTCTACAGAGTGGACAGGGACATACTACAAGAACTTACTGACTTCTGCCACCCTCATCTCAGACCCAGAGCCAACAGAAAGGAACCTATCCCAGTGGAAACAAAGGTATATGTAGCCCTTAGGATACTAGCTACAGGTACTTTCCAAAGGCCAACTGGGGCTCTCGGAGGCATCAGCATCCAGGGTACACCACGAGTTCCTGGATGCCATGCTACCACATGCCAGTGAGCACATTTCTTTTCCCTTCACTGCTGAGGTGAGGGCCAGCAATATGCAACACTTCTAGCATGCAGCATACTACCATGAGGTACTGGGTGCCATAGCCTACACTCATGTACACATCATGGCACCACCTGCTGAGGAGGGTAAAATCAAAGTCATCCACATGGGGTACCACTCCATCAACTGGCAGTCATGTGTAATGCCCAATGGATTATCCAGAATGTATGTGCTGGCAGCCCTGGCAGTTTTCATGACTCCCATATCTGGCATGCATCACAGCACTACCAGATGGTTGTTGAGGGGACATCCCACATAGCTAGTTACTGGGGGATGGTGGCTATGCCCTGGAAACATGGATGATGACACCCATCAGAAATGCATACACACATCCATGGAAGAATACCATAATGAGCCACACACATGAACCAGGAACATCACAGAGTATGTGTTTGGGATTCTGAATTAATGATTCTGGTGCTCAATATATCTAGCAGAGCCCTGCAGTACTCTCCAGCCACATGTCCACATATGTTCACAGTATGTGCTATGCCATGCAATATGATCCTGCAGAAACAGCTGCAGCAGGATCAGCAAAAGGAAGGGAAACCAGCCCCCCGCCATTGCTTAAGTCATCCCAGCCACAGTCACAGGAGGACTCGGAGGAGGAACCCCCTGATCATGTCCTTGTAGTCAGATTTAGGTATACCCAGTACACCCTGGCTTTGGCTATGAGACAGTGCATAGTACATTCACTGACAACTATGGCCCTAAGGACTGACACGATACTCCTACTCACATCCATATATTAAAATTGATGACAGGCAGCCCACACAACCTGTAACTATCCATGTATTGGCTGTGTACTGCTTGCATCAGACAGAGACAGCCCTGAGCTACAGTTTTGTCAACTGCTGCATTCACAAGGTAAGTCTCTAACCTACACAATACTTGTAAAGATTGCTATAATAGTGTATTGTATGTATGGATCTGCTGCATTTATGCAAGGAAATATAGTGGGCTATTTGGACACAAGTAACATAACACAATGGACTACAGTTACCCAATCCACTACTATGTGTTCCTTAATATTCACTTGGCCTCTTTGTTGGAATATGCACTGCATTAGTCAAGGGAGATGTTAAACAGTGGGGTCACATGATATATGGACTACTTTGTATCCCAGCAGAACATGTTGCGTTGTTCTCCCACACCCAACAGAGCAGTTTTCCCATATAACTGCTTTATCAGTAAGTCATCAATGGTATATCAGCAGTCCAAGCAATTTCTGGGCAGTAACATAGAAATCAGTTACACATTGTATGTCTCACTAACACAGGAATATCAACATACATATGTATGTTGCTGATTGTGTGATGAATGACTACTCACTGGCTGGCAGCTTGTGTGGCTCAGTGGACTAGGGAAGTTAGCATAGTTGATGGTGTTTAATGGTTTAAATCTGGAAGTATCCACATCTTTTGCATGTGAGGTATCATTATGTTGGTGTTTTCACAGATTATCAGTCTGTATGTGGTGTAACATTATGAACCTCTGTCACAAATGTATTACATCAGACAGCTGGAGAATGCCATGGACATTTTGAGTGAAGTGCAGTACTGCAGAAACAGGGACAGTTGCAAGTGTCTGTAACACACAAAATCCTGTACTAGAGTACAGGTAGGTGTGGGCTGGAGTTATTTTATAAGTACTGACAGTGCCACTGGGCATCCCCACACACTTAATTAAACTGAGCGCAATCCTGTTGCTCCTTTATCAAAATGACCTGTTATGTATCGATATGTCTATACATACATAAATGTATACATATCCGTCTGTCACTATCTCTCTCTCACATACATAGTACATCTATCTCTATGTATTTTCAAATCGATGTAACATATTTATATAGCTATATATATATATATATATATATATATATATATGTGTGTGTGTTTCCTGCTTCCAAATAACTGAGAATCTCTCATTGGCTATAAAACTGCAATGGTTATGCACTTTTTGGCCCTGTAAGTTGCTGCTGGCTTCCAACCTGCTCTCTTCTACACAATGATGTCATCTATTTACTACCAGCTGCCATTCTAGCATCAGACTTAAGCTGTGGTACATGCAATGAGTATTGTGATCTATAGTGTGTAAGATTAGATAGTTAGGCATTATAATCTTACTCCAGGCCACTTGGTGTGTGTATATCCATATGGCATATAATTATGATCACCTCAGTTACTTAGAAAGATGTAGGGTTTTGCAGAATTTTATTTGTAGCAGATAATGTGGCCCTCCAAATGCCTGACCACAGGAGATCTACTGATGTTGTCAAGCATAATATGTCCTAAACAGATAGTACTATCAGACATGAGATATGTTGTGTGCATCATATTGATCTGTAGTGTGTACCATTGCATAGGTAAATGTTCTAATCTAAATACAGCCAACTGGCACTATGTGTGTGCCATGCCATGTCCTGTAAGCAATAACTGGAAGTGGTGCTATACTCAATGTAGCCATGGTTGTTTGTGTGGCTGTTAGAGCATTTTACATCAGCTTATGGAACCATATGACATTTGAACCTCACTAGCATAATGGCCACAAAGCCCTCACAATCATAGACAACTGTATACCCTTATGTACATAGTCAGCACATATTGGCCCAGTCCAAGAGGGACACAGGCAGAAGCCCTGTGGCAAAATGGTGACTGCCCAGTCAGTCATACAGATGACATGTGCTGAGGTGCACTGAGGTGCTCTGCTTGCCATTATCCAGGGTTCTGTTTCAAAAATGTGTTAAAGTCTGCTAGAAAAATCTCTCCCAACCAGCATGTATTACTATTGTCACATACTAGGTTAATGTCCTTAGAGTAATTAATGCATCTACTATGCCATCTACAGATATGTAGCATCTATATGCAAGCATGGTGTAAACTGCCCTGTATGTAAGGCAGCAATCACCTCTGAGTATTCTATATGACACAGGCTACAATGGCACTCATTCCAGATGATCCCCATTGAACACATGCTGCAGACATGAAGTTGCCTTGTGACTGTTGTGTGCAAGTGCCATTACTGCTAGGAAAGGTCCATTACCAAATGGCCATTGCACTCACATATTGGCATGCTAAGGGAAGAGTATATGGAGGTTATGAGTATGGCAATTATGGATGATTCTGCTCTCAGCTATGACATATGATTCCCATCATACCATTAGGAAGACATGGTGATCTCAGGCACATTAGGTATGAACTATAACTGGAACCAACCTTGAGAGACAAGGAAGCCAACCAAATCCACTTTATTGAAGAGATATGTAGTGTAATTGGTCATGTGACCAGGATTTACTGTGTGTGTGTGTGTGTGTGTGTGTGTGTGTGTGTGTGTGTGTGTGTGTGTGTGTGTGTGTGTGTGTGTGTGTGTGTATATATATATACATATATATATATATATATATATATATATATATATATATATATATATATATAGGTACACTTGAAAATACAATTATGTTCTGATGAAGTTCTGTTTTATGTGAATGAAAGCGCTCAACATATCTCTTCAATAAAGTGAATTTGGTTGGCTTCCTTGTCTCTCGAGGTTGGTTCCAGTTATAGTTTGTTCTGTATTGAATTGGACATTAGGTATAAACCTGTGTGGCCAGGCCTGTGTTCTCAGTTCTTTCACCCCTGAGTATGTACATCACATGTTGCGACTGATGTGTTACTTACCAGGTACATAGGTTTTAGTGATGGAAATGGTACTACATATATATTTACATGAAGTGTATGGCCATTACTATATCAACAGGCATTTGTTCATCAATACTGTCTTGTAGGATATTAACAAATCTAAGAAAAACAAGCTTCAAAGCAGGATCTGACCAACGTAATCCACAGAGTAAGCAAGTGCCAAGTAGGTAGTTGCAAGAAAATTTATTGATAAAATTAATTAAAACATTGGAAACAGTGCCATTTTATATATCTTTCCTATCACATGGTTAGCAGTCTTGAGTCAATTAACAATTAACAATTAGTGAGCACATTTGAAACATAAAATACACTGTTTAAAATAATGCTCATGTATTAACTCTAGTAACAAGTGTGTATACATGTAAAACCTATTAAATGAACTGCATTGTCAGTTATGTTAAAAAACTGTGTTCCTGTTATTCATAATTTTTGTGTTAAATATATTTGGTGAATGTTAAAACAATAGAAAACATACGTCTGCAGAGAAAAAATTGTTGAAAAAAGTATACAAGCATAAAGATTACTGTAGTTAAAAAGTCATGTTGCAGCAGACACCTACAACAGTGAAAGATCTTACTGTGAAGGGTGTGTCTACTTACAAACCTACAAGCGAGCTCTTCTAATTTTAAGAACACTGCTGATGTTAACTATATTCTAGACTTGTTTCCCAAGAACTTGAATAAATGCTCATAAATTGCCAATATAGAAACTAGTGCAGGTGGTACAGAACCCTAAGTATACCACTCCTTTGCTGCCACAGTTTGTAAAAACTTTAGGTTTAAACAGAAAGTTCCTAGAAACAATGTAAATACTAGTGTCAAAATAGTGTTACATTGTTTGCAGGCACCACATTTAAAGGTGCCTGCTTTGGACAATTGAGTGTTCTGGTGTGGTTGTTCCTTCAAAAATTTCTTTGAGGTTGGTGTCCCTCTTTCTAATAAACTTTGGGTATGGTGGTATAATATTTTTCAATTCATCATGTAGTGAAAGAACTGGCCAATGTCTGTGGAAAATTTCTTCAACTTCAAAGGAGTTGAGACAGTAAGTATAAATGAACCTGCCATAAGTGTGGTCAGGCTCTTTAATGTCAGTATGATGAACAACCACATCTGCACCTCAAAGAGGGGGATAGAGTGTTTCTCTGCTGCCCATGACCTGTTGGGTTCATCATGGGTTCCTGCCCAAAAATGCATATATCTAGGTACCTCTTGTAGTGTACTAAATATTGTACCCAGGTGGTAGAAAAATAAACCTTTGTTCCCATCTATGTAAACCATTAAAATGTATATAGTTGTTTTCTAAAATTGTTTTTTGTAAATGATGCCTGAGTGGGAGATGTAGTCAGATAGCTTGGCTTCAGTCCAGGGGGTTGTATGCCCTGATGTTCCCTCACCCAGGTCTTTGGTGACTGCCTCAGAAATGTCTACCACATTTAGCAGTCATGATCCCCCTGTCAGATATCCAAAGCATGTACAGTCAACTGTGAGTAGATCATATATATGTGTGCCAATCAGCTCCGTGATAATTGCCTCTATTGCCATACTGATGTGGATACTCAGGCAAAGAAGTCTATGGTTCTGGTGGCCAGTGCATGCACCACCTCTGCGCAAGGGTATAATAGTTGCCATTGTCCAGTCACCTGGTGTACAGCCAGTGGTTTTGACTTGTTGGTTGTTGTTTGGTAGAGTAGTCGCTAAGCTGTTTGTCGCTAATATTTTTTAATATTAAGTTAGTTGAGCACTTGAAAAAAAATTCTCTTCTTTCTCTTTCTGTTTCTTCCGCGGTCACACGGTCATCTTTTAGGTGTATCAGTATCAATTAAATTAGTGGATCCGGGTCTCCATGCCCCAAAGCAGTAAGCAGCAAATCCATCAAAACTAAAAAATAAATAGCAACAGTATCCAAACCAAAAGAAAAACAAGCAGTATGATTGCAAGGTATTCCCGATGGCGGTAGTAATCCTTGTCAGATCCCATGTAGGATGCAGCCTGGGATGTTAGCATGTCCATTAGATGCTGAGCATCCTCCATATAGAGGCCATTTACAACCTGCTCTGTAGATATGGAAGTTATGGGACAGGTTTTAGGAATGCCATGTGTCACATGTGGTGGGGACAGGGGAGTAAAGTTGACACAGAACCTGTGGGACTACAGATTAACTATGAATACAGACCCATTATGTGTCATCATTATGTATGAGTTCACCAACAATCTGGGCCTTTCCTTTGAGGTTACACATGCAACTACACTGTGTGTTGTGGTTCTGCTTTGTTTGGTTGGCTAATTTTGTCACTTACAGAGTATATGCAACATCATAACAACACTATGTGCTTGTCCTAGCTGAGGAGGTTGTGCCTCCATTTTTTTTAAGGGGGGCATCCTCACCCCAACTGTCACACAGCACTCTCCACCTCTTATTTACAAGCTGATAATGGCAGTTGTCCACCAGGCAGGTTTGCTGTGCCATGAGCAGCCTGTGTTCCTCCTGTCAGGTGTAGCCAATTCCATGCAGTTGCAATGCTGCTGGCATAATGCATGGGTGTAGAGATCTGCATACTTGCATGTTCCTTCAGAGGGGGGAGGTGCAATCAAGCTATGTCAACCATCCCACAGAAATTGCTTTGTTGAAATATATGTCTGAATTGTCTGTGGGGGGGGGGGGGTTAGTGCTGGTAGTTTTAATGACACTAATCTGGGGTCAGATCCCACCAGGGAGGACCTCACATTGGGGGCTCTTCAGTGGTCACCCATGTTGGTAAACACATGATGCAATACGTTGATTCCCCTTGGGGGATGTTACGGCACTGCTCCAGGGCATTGTAGTTAAGGATATGGACTAACATTTGGGCAAGTAAGCTGCAGCATGACTAAGCAACACAGTTGGTGGTCACTTAATGCCACCCCACACAATAGTCTAATGATTTATCTTGATAGACACATGTACATATAAATACACAGAATGGATTCCTGGAGCTGCTCCTGTAGCCAGCTATTTCTTGATTATGTGCCCTTTCATTACTGAATGGCACCTGAAGTGTCTCCAGGAAATCACAGTGTTTCATAAAATCTGGATGTGTATCTATTCTTAATGAGTATATATACACCACTTGCATTACCTTGAACAATGTCATTTTGAGGTGTGAATATGTGGATGGACGTGTGGTCTGGTATGGCTGTAGTGCTGTCCACAGCCTTGAACCAGATGTCCTTGACTGCACACATCTGGATAAACCAGGGTGGGAACACATTCCAAAAAGTGGGGTTCAGTGTTGCCATAACCACTGTGTAGCAGCATAACCATCATGCTGTATAAAGATGGTGTTCTCATTGCCAGCATTTCCCAGAGCAGTGCATCTAAGATGTATTGTGGGGGTATCAGTAGTCTTGACCTGTACTCTATATCTCAGGGGTGAGAGGTGAATACCATCACTGGTGAAGAATTGATGTCTGTTGAGCAAGGCATCACAGGCATACATGTAGTAGATCCCCTGATAATGACACCACATGCTAAGACAATTATTGACTTCCATCAATTTCCATGTGTATGGAGCCATTATCTTAGGTGAGGGTCAACTGCAGCTGAAAGCTATGCTCTTACCCGCAAGAGATACAGACTGGCTAAGCACATTCATGTGTCTGCATACAGGCCAGTGATATATGACCTTAGTCATACACACCTGCAGGAACTATGATGTCAACATTATGTTAACTGATATTCCTTGATTTGTGTCAATGTATGGTAAGACCTATTGTATCAACTCACAGACAGTTATCTGTGATCTTTCATATGTAGCCACTTGACACAGACATCAATGTGTCTTATGATGTAATCATCTCTGACTAAGAGTTGTGATTTTTCTGTTTTCCTTTGGTGTTTGACTGGTGAGATAGTGGTGCATGCAGTATTATGTGCACTGTGCACTCCAGTGGTAGGATTTTCTGAGGTGCCTGTTTGGCAGTGTGTCTGTTAAGGAGCTGCACACATGCAGGTGTGTGTGATGTGGGTGTAGGTGGTGCAGGATGTGAGCTGTGCATGTTGGCATAATGCTCATTGCCATATATAATGACTGCTGTTGGAAACACCATGGCAGCCAGGTTTGAAATGCAGTCATGTCTGTCACACGTTGTGTTTCTGTGTCATAGGAGTAGAAGGGTGGGAACCCTACCCTCTCCTGCCAGTCTGATTGATATGGTTATCCTGAGACAGTGTAGCAACTGTCTCATGTACACAGACAACCATCTACTACTACCACCTAGGAACACAATTGGTGAGAGATGCAATTACATTAGGAACCAAATTAGGAACCTAGAGTCCAAGCTCTCTACCTCTCAAGCCAGTATATCTGGCACCAAAAAGATTGTCAAAGCAATCACTATAACTCAAACACCACCCACACCTACACAACGCAAACCTACATATGCAGAGGTCCTCCACATAAACATACCCAAACAAAGGAGACTTCTAAGGCAAAAACACATGCAATCTCCACAGCCTTCCACACTACATAACATGCATAGTCCACATACATGTGCTTCACAGCCAGTAAGGCTTCATCATAAACCCAACATATTAGTCATAGGAAACTTCATTGTGAGACTCACAGATGTATCTCTCACCAGGCTCGGTAAAGAAAAAGTCATGGTTAGTTGTCTGTCAGGTGCCAGAATCTGCCACATCACATATACACTTAAGTCTCTCAACAACAGGAGCTGTTATGACTCTGTCATAGTCCATGTTGGCGTAAATGACTTGAGACATACCTCTCTGGACTATATGAAGAGATACATGATTGAGCTCCCTGATTATGTGTCCCAGGCAGGTATGTCCCTATCCTTAAGCAGCACTCTGCCATCACCCAGAATGATGCCTCAATACAAACAGAAAATGATTGACAGTAACAATTGGCTTAGTTTCTGGTGTCATTCCAGGGGGATCTAGTACCTGACAGCCTGGAAAAATATGATCTTCAGACCATGATGGCCTACATCTGTCAATCCTGGGTTTCAGGTTTCTGGTAAAGGCTCTTGCTTCCCCTATAGTGCCTTTTTTAGGAAAAGTGATGAGGTTAAAACTACCAACAAAAAATTTCAACAAAGCACAAATTAAAGGTCATGCTGCTAAATGCTAGGAGTCTCAACTTGGAACTGCATTCATTGCAAGCATTCCTAACCCTGAAAAATGCTGACATCTGTACAGTCACGGAAACCTGGATCAAAGCTGCTGAGGGCACCTCAGCCTTACCTAGTTACTCATCCTATCATACATTCAGACTCCAAACTGTGGGCAGTAATGATAAAGGAGGTGGAGTTTCAATATACATTAAAGACATACACACCTCCAGGCTGGTCAAACAGTATGACACACAGGAGACACTTCAGGTGCAGTTAACCATTGACAAGACCCCTATTCAAATCATAGCTAGCTACAGGCCCCCAAATCTGACTCAAGATGGCCAATTCACCTATTTGGACCTATTTGAATCTATCAAGGTTCAACCCTTTACCCTGATCCTGGGTGACTATAACTTCCCAAACATAGATGGGAAGAACTACTCATGCCAGAACACAAATGCCCAGCGATTCCTTGATTTTGTCAATGCAAATACCTTGGAATAGCTAGTCGATACCCCCACAAGAGATGATGATATCTTGAACTTAGTATTAACCAACATGAATAATCACCGTAGCATCCCTATAGTATCAGCCTCCCTGGTAAGATCCGACCACAAAGCAGACACTTTTGAAGTCACCATCTCCCCAATCCCCTTCTAAATAGGATCAGACATAAAAACTTCTCCAAAACTAATTACAGCCTCCTGAGGGATAGTATAAACAGCTTCAGAGCTCCCTCCTCCTCTGTAGGAACTGGCACCAATATCCAAAACTACATCAAAGCACTATATGAGCATTTATACAGATGCACAGAATCAGAAATACCCAACAGCACTAAATCATCCTTCTGCAAGGAGGAGTAAACCTGTCTGGTGGACATCTGCAATAAATAAACTCTATAACAAAAGGAAAAAATTGCTGCCCAAGACCAAGAAAGACCAGGTGTCCAATTGGAAGCAATGTCTTCTTAGCCAGAACAAGCAAATAAGAGCATGAGTGAAATCCTCCAAAGCAAACTTCAAGTCCAAATTGGTCACATCTACTAGAGGCAAAAATAAGGCCTACTTCACATATGTCCACAACCTCAAAGGAAACACCCAGATCTGTTCAGAACTGGTGGTCAATAGCACCACATATACAAATGCTGTAGATATAGCAAACTTGCTGGCTGACTGATTCAGTGAAAACTTTACCCCTCTGTCTCCTCCTTCAGTAAATCAGGACATCCCCAGTACCTGACCATTTCCACTTATATCTAGGGAACAGGTCATCACTGCTATCTCAAAGACAAAAAATACAGCCTCCATGGGACCTGATAACATACCAGGCTGCATCCTACATGAACTCAGGCAGGAACTTGCAGCATCATTAGGCACCCTATTTAACCAAAGCCTCAGTACTGGCTTTGTTCCAGCTGAGTGGAAGACAGCCACTGTCATCCCTTTACACAAAGGTGGAGTGAAATTAGAGACCCATCAGCCTAACTAGCCTGATCTGTAGGGCCATGGAATGGATTATCTTGGACCTCATTAAAAAGGACACTGGAAACCTCCAAACACTTGATCCCACAAAGTTTGGCTTCAACAAGGGGAGGTCATGTTTGCTAAATTTGGTCGACTTCTTTGAGACAGTCTCCAAAGCCATGGATGAAAGGAAGAGGGTGCACACCACCTACCTTGACCTGGCCAAAGCCAGTGACACTATTACCCACTTGGGCATAACAGATAAACTCTCTCAACTAGGCATCAATCCGTATGTTACCAGATGGGTAGCAAACTGGTCACTGATAGAACCCACATAGTCAAAATAGGGGAAGTCACCTCAAGCAGTAGACCCATAGCAAGCGACATACCCCAGGGTTTGGTCTTGGGGCCTGTGTTATTTGGGATATACTTTTATGAGGTGCAGGCCAAAACCAATGGGCTATGGCTGACCAAGTTTGCAGATGACTGAAAGCTGGGTGCTGTCATTAATTCCCCTAGTAATGTGGACATCCTCCAACAGGGTCTCACTCAGACAAATGACTGGTGCCAGAAACATGACCACAAGCTGAATACTAAAAAATGCATCATCATCCCCTTTGGGTAGAGTGATATTCCCACAAATTATCACATTAAGAACAATGTCCTATGCATAAAATCAATCATGAGGGATTTGGGCATCCAGGTTGATAGAAGCCTGACTTTTGACCACCATGTTGCTTCCATTGAATGGAAAGCCTTCTACATGGCCTACCTCATAAGTAAGGGTATCTCATCCAGGGGCAAGGAGGTCATAACATCCCTGTATTCTTCCCTTATAATGGTCATCATTGAGTACAATGCCCATTTCAGCATGTACCTCGCAAAGCACATCCAGCAGCTGGAGAGACCACAGAGGTTCCTCACCAGGAGAATCCAGGGTCTCAAACATCTACCATACACAGATAGGATAAAAGCCCTATCCCTCTACTCAGTTTCATGCAGACTCCTCAGAGGTGTCCTGTGTCTGGCATACAAGGCGATCATGGACCTCACCTTGATGGGACTGCTGCATATCTGCAAATCAAGCTCAACTGGAGTAACCCACATGTGCAACCTCAGCCTGGTCTGTGACATCAAGAATACTTGTTGGTGGGACAGATTTCTGTCCCAGAGACTCCCCCATATATGGAATAAACTCCCTCTCCACATCAAGCAGAGTACCTCTTTACCCCTTTTTAAGCACAACCTGGATAACTGGATTGGAAACAGAAAATATACCCCTGAGATTCCACCTGTGTCCCTGCTGAACAGGGGAATCAGGTGCAGATTTTTCTAACATGGGCTAAAGTCATGGCTAGGCTTATAAGGGCCTCACGGCCAATAGCCTAGTAACCTCCTATGATCTTATGATCCTACAGAGCCTTTCATGATGTGGTGAACAAACAAGCAATGTCCTGCTTGTTCTCATTTGCTTCATAGTAACGTTTTGTGAGTGAGAGCAGAAAACATATCTCAGCATGGTATCCTATATGAGAGTGGTGTCTGTGAGACCAGCATTAGTAGTTGCCAGGCACTGGAATTCCGTGGATTCCCATGCTAACAGTCTTCACAAGGTAATTGTGCCCTTCCAGTACACACAGCTTGGATAGTGTCCAGCTGCAGAATACCTGTGTAAAACCCCCACCTTACCTTCACAGGATATACACATTACACTTCCCTAATGTGTTTGTCTAAGATCTGTACAGACACCTTGGATAACTCTCTTCTTGGAACATGCTGGAAGGAACTGCAATACTTAGTTGCACAAAGGACAGCTAGCATGTAGTGCCAAGCAGTTTCCCTAGAGCTCTGTGTCATATGACATGAAATACCATGAAAGAAGTTAGTATGGATACAAGCAGTAGCACTGTTTTACATCTACTGACACTGGACCAAACAATGTTTGTTATGCTCAAGGCCAAATCATACCTACCAACTCTAACTGGTGGACTCCATTGAGTGTTACATTATGCAGTGGATGATGGGAATATTACTCACTCTACCTACCATGGCCTGACAATGTGTTTGACAATATTAGGCCAGCAGATCTTCCTGGAAACTGTGTAGGTGATCTCCAGAGTGCTATGTCAGCTGGTGGATAGGCAAGTGTCTAACAGTCATAATCTGGGCAGATAGTATTGTGAGACCTACGCTGGAATGATGCCAGTCACCAGTGGATTTGCCCAGATGTCATTAGTGGTGTACTCCTTCTAGTCATTGTCTCTCTGCAGTCATAGCCACTATCAGTGACCTCTGACAGACTACATTAGCAGGTGAATGCATATCAGGAGATTTCACTGAATCCCACACAGAACCAACGGTTATCCAGGATGGCTTGAGACACACATTCAGTTGTTGTCTGAGTCAGTGACAAATACTAAATGCTAGTGATTGCACAATGTTATCCTTTGGAAAGTCATCAACCCCTGGAAAATATAGTAGTGTCTGCACACCACACACAGTTCAGCCATTACTCATGGACTTATGGACACAGAGAGCAATGTAGCATTTGACTTTCACTGGTCAGTAAGATGTGGTGATGTGTTCAGTGTTGTACAACCTAAATAGAAAGGTATGTGATGTAAATCCCAGACTGTCATTGCTATACTGAATGTGGCACTCATCACACCTATCCTTGTATACAATGGCACCCTTGCTATGTCACTACACAGGCATATCTTACAATTATAGCAGCCACACAAGTTCCATGGTACACCAGTACACATTGCAGATAATATGCCCTATGGAGTATATGTTGAGACCATACATGTGTAGTCTGTTTCATTAATGCTTTGGAATAGATGTGCATGGCTGCCATACAGGAGGTGTCAGTTCCCACTGAGTACCTCCCATGTATCCATGATGGGACTAACACTTGTCTTATCTGTTCTACATGCCTACAACATCACTGTGGTATACATAGTACATGCTGGAGGGAAAGGTATGTAACACAGACAGTACACCCTATATGTAACAGGTCCCCCATGAATGTGAAGCACACATCTGCTGTGACACACATCACTTCATGTTACACAATGGGATGCAGAACAAGACAATCATAGCTGTTGTCAGACAAATGTTTGTAATGGACACAGGAAATTTGTTGATTGGTCATCTCCAGCACCACTGCTTATAGATGTGTTAGCTCCCAAAACCCTGTTGAAACCTATCAAGGGTATCAGACCTTTTCACAGAGTAGAGATGTATGAGTAGGCTGAATGATGCCATTGTCCTTGTTAGGCTGTTATACACATATGAACCAATGGAGCCATGCACCTACAGAGTTGTACCTTGGTGAAGACATATTTCTTCTGTGCTTATATTCTGTCCTGTGCTGTGATGTCTATGGCTTTATTGCCACTGTGTATCCATAGGTGTGCTAAACAGAATCCTGAAACAGAAACAGGTCCACGCCCCACCTTTCATTGTGTAAGTATACAGCCATTGTAACATCATACAACATAAGGTACAAAATTATGTGGCTTACTCATTACAATTGTCAGCATACAGTATCTGTCAGTAACCACTACAAGTGGCATGGCAAAACAACAATGCATTACACAAGTACATGTTAATTTATATAGTCACCCTGCACATCAGACAGATAGCTTCATTTCCCTGCATCAATGACAAGGATAACAGGGATATGACACAGGTATCATCACTTGCACAATGTGTTGTGTGGGTGAGCAGGAGGCTTAGGCTGACCCAAAAGGTTGACAGCATGTGTGTGTGTGAGTCAGGAAGTGAAGCAGGCAAGACAGACCATGAAAATGTGCTGTGTGTCTATAGGTGACCTGTATTTGACAGTGAGTGTGTGTGTGTGTGTGTGTGTGTGTGTGTGTATACAGTCAAGCTCAGTGCTAGCCCTACATGTGTGTATGTTGGCAGCTTTGAACCATGCATGGTAGAGCTGACAGTTCAAGATCTCTGGCCTGAACAGGGAACTTGGCTCTGCCAGGTGTTGCACTGGCACCTCCATGCCCATGGAGAGAAGCGGTGCTAGTACCTGTTTCTGACTTCTGTCTGCTGTGACTGTGTCCTCCACAGGAACACCCAAGACCACAAGCCCATGGCCTGCCATGTCTTGGTGTGGACAGTACACTCCTCTCTGTAGCACTGGATGTACTGCCACTTTGGGATCGTGATTGTGCATGGCCATGTGGACTCTCAACAGATGGGGTGGCTGACCCCTGTCTACAAGTCCAACACTTAACTCCAACCAGACATTCCAGCACAGACACTGTGTATTCCAAGACAGCTAGTATGCAATCTGTCTCAGTCCACCTTCTTTCCACTGCATCAGTGAACCGATCCAAGGTGTCAGCAATGCAGTGGAGGCAGCCACAGATGTCAGACTATGCTGCACCCGTATCCCTAATCAGACATTTGGAGTTCCTTTCAGAATGTGCCTGTGCCCCTATGATGGGCCAAAACATGCGTCAAGTGACATCTGCAACAGGTGGTGGAAAGACAGGAGGCATCCTACAAGCAACCCTATCAATCTGCCTGTGTAGAACCTCGGCACCTCTCTGGCTATGGCTAGTGTCTACACTCACTAGAGCCATAGTTGCTACACTTTCCTTTTCAATGTACCCACCTTCTGACTATCCAATAGCTGTAGCCTCCGGGACTGGGTATGCGTGGGCTTACTGACTGTGTGCGGTGACAATGAGGGCAGAAGAGGGATGTCAAACTCTGGGACAGATTCAGCCTCTGAAACCCCCACCTTTGCCTCACTGCAGCCTCCATCTACATCAGAGTCTGAAGAGACACTGACATCAGGTTGTGTAGGGGACAGAGACCAACACCTCCCCGGTCACCTGTGATAAGAAAGGAAAAAGTAGTACATTAATACCGGCACTATTATGCTCTGTAGTACTATGTTGCACTATATGTACAGCTTTATACACTGCTGGCACTATTACAGACCTGTTGAAAACCCAACTTCATGTAGTAGGACAAGAGGACATTACTTTTCCCACACACAGCTGTAGTTACTTGTAAATAAAAGCTCTTTGCACAGCAATCTCATCAGCAACAATAAGGTGAACTGTTGACATTTGTGAAGACTCTGCACAGTTGACACATATGACAATCTGTAATGTCCTGACAATACTGTCACATCTATCAGTGTGGTCACACCTACAAGGCATAAGTATGACTCTAGCATGTGTACAGTCAAAAAATATCTGTGCAGTTGGTAATCATGACAACAGTACAGTAATCCAGCCAGCAGGCCTGGGATGACACTTTATGGATTACATTGCTGTAAACCTACATCTATAAAAACTATAACAACACAGTGTCATGCTTACCAGGAGCAGGACCATGACCTTGTCCAACATCTAACGGACCTGTGAAAAGTTGAGGGAGAGGTAATGTCAGTACTACTCCATGTTGCTCCACAACAAGGTAATACATCCATATACCGCACATTTACAGTAGCTACTGTGTTAATTGTTATATTGGTCAACATCTGAGCATGAGAGTCAAACTGTAGTTTAATCCTTCCCCCAAAGGACAAAGACCTGACACCCATGTAAGAGTATGTACACCCTGACACACTGCTACAGTATTGCAATGGTGATCAAACTAATCTTATCTGCATGCTCCTCTGCCATGGAAACTGTGGCACCCACATTCACAATATTCAGTGTGACGGATGCCTGTGAGCTGTCGTGTGTGCCAAGGTTTGCCAGAAATTCCTCACTGGCTGAGAGTGGTTGTCCACTGCAGGACCTCCACCAGTGATGCCATGATCCCTCACCACATCTGCTGCTGCGCTGTGTGCAGCATTGATCATGTCCATTGCACAATGTCAAACCTACTCATATGTCCTGCTCTGATGACTTGCGGCATTCATGTCATGGACAAGGTCAGTCCACAGTGCTGCCGCTGTTCCCTGTTTTGCCTCCCCCTGGACAGTAGGAGTTCATGGTGCTGTCAGAAGCCTTCCAATATGATATCATTCTATGCATCCATGAAAGGTGCATGGCATCTTGGGTGCATGTTTACTGAAAGACAACAAAATGGGAACACATGTCAGGATCACATACGTGGAAGTAAACCATGTAGAGATACAGCAAGAACAGAATGGCTGGTAGTACCCACTGCTTGATCACACATGTCATATTCCACAGTGTGCAAACATACTAAGTGTGTGAATACAACTAAGACACTAGCAATAGTCAGATATTCCAGTATGTGCCATGACAGAAACTCCTGTATGATCATACACCCAACACTGGACTCTATTGTAGTGTGTCCCCTAGGGGCAACCTCATGATAATATGTCAAAATGACTGTGCCAAACAAGTAGCAACCAACAACCACTATAAAGGGACAGTCCCACAAGACCATTGTGCCACACTGACAAGAATCATTCCATCCTTGATGCATTGTACCTCCTCTCAACGTTGTAGATCAATGGCAACATTATCACAGTTCTAAGAAAGGCTTAATGCTGTAATCCCTATTCCCCGTAAGTATATTCACACATTTACATCCTGTTGTAAACAAAAAGGTTACTTACCTAATGGAGTGCAAAACTCCTCTGTTGATATGTAGTGATATTTATGGTTTTGCAAATGCATGTTCTATGTGCAGAATGTCTCATACAGACTGGTTCCCCATAGCAAGAAAGTTTGCCTTTTTAACATGCTTCTCATTAGCAGGTGATTGCCTCTTAATCAATCTGTGGTTCTGAAATGTTAATTGCAGCCAAAACAGCTGATTTGCACTATCATTAGCCAATGACATGCAATCACTGTACAAGATATAAGGCCTTAATGTAGATTAGAAGTCCTTTCTGATATGTTGTGCTGGACATTACTGGGGTGAGGAGACTACACCACCACAAAGTGCAGGTCTGTAGCAGCAACTTTTACATAGAAATGCTTAAACTACAGGCTGCAGCTGCTGCTGCAGGTAATAGGCATAGGCAGAGAGTGTGAACACTTTGGAGGACAACAAGCTGTAGGAGTAATCGTGGGAGCTGTGTCAGCCTTGAGGTAGAGGCAGAGCCAGAGTGAGGGTACCCAGTAAGTATGTTAGTCAACAGTATCATTAACAGATCACTAGGCAACATGTTTGTTATGTCCTTGAGCAACATAGGGGATAAATATAACATTATGTCCACCATTTGGGCAACTGTCAGGCTGCATGTCACATAATATGGTACTCATTTAGAAGGTGTATGCTGGCAGTCCTTGTTACAAGCAGGGGCTTCATAATTGCATGTTAGTTGTGAAGCTCTGCTAATCTGCACTGTGAGTTTGAAATGATTGTGTACTGCACTCTGATATTAGTGGGTCTCATTTGTATTACCTGAGTTAAAATCCTCTGAGAATGCATATTAATGCAGGGCATGACACTCTGCACCTATAGTTTTGCAGTGGGGATATATGAAGTGTGTTCCTATCTGCTGGCCTGTGACTTCCATCACTGAAAAGCAAACATTCCATTTGAAATGTATTGTGTGGATAAAGAGTGCATGACTCAGTCATTAATTGATGGCTTCACAATAATGTCATTTAAATGCTACACACCACTGGATATGAACCCAGGACTGTGTGTGGCTAAATGTACTGTTTGCAAAGCATTTAACAGACTGAGCTACTAAGCCACTATTGCAGCTGGTGTATTTACAAGATATAAGTACACACATACAGGTTGTAACATACTTTTCTACATCCATCATTATGGCTTTATATGGATGTATTTCTGCACCAGGCTCCCAGTTGAACATGTATTTTGTGTGTAATATCATAGCAGGTCTATTTGGAAATGTTCTGATAAAAGGGGACATTTACCTGCTTTTAGAGACCTCATTTACATCCATTATTCTTTGCTTAGCTTTCTAGTGGTGTACTCTTGCAACAGATACCAAGGTACACTCCCAATGTTTCCATTACTCTTTAAGCAAGTTTGCGTGGCAGTGCGTGATACACAGGTCTGCTCAAACACACTTAATGACTGTAACTTGCAATTGCTATGTTTTGCTTAAACCACTTGTTTTAATAAACAGCTGTGTGGCATGACAGGTTAATGCAGTGGTCTGTAGTTGCGATGGTCTTTGGCCCAAAGTAGGGGACAGGTGCATTTATTTTGTACATGCTTGTTATCATTTAAGACACATATATCAATATAGCTCAATTTAGCTGAGCTTAGCGAAGCTGTGCTACTCACTGTGTCACACAGCATTGCACAAAAACTATGTAAAGAAAAGAAAAATGGGAAATAGGAAAGTGTGAAATGGGGTGGAAGCGGGGGGAGAAGCATAGTGAAAGGCAGGTAGGTATGTGCAGGAAGGGTGTAGGAAAGAACCATAGCTATTAATTTCTTGTACAGCAACGAGTGTGTATTTTGAGGGAATTTGTAGATGACTTTGGACTCTCATCCCCAGAAAGAGGTGTGAGGATAACGTAATTGTGTTGTTAAACCAAATGGACCAAATTATGTGTGTCCACTGGACACGCGTGAAATAGAGAGCTATATATGGGACGATAATTTTTTTTTTTTTTTTTTTGGGACAGGTGCCCATTTATTTTTTTAAGGTGAGAGTAGAATGTTGGAGTAGGAACAGAGGTACATGCGGGGGAGGCAAGTTGGGTAGGTGAAGAAGCTTATGCAGACAGACAAGACAGCAGACAGGGGTGATGTATGACACAAGAAGGGGAGTAAACACCTTGGCTGGGGAGGGTGTTGTGGAATCTCAGTCCAGTGTGCTTCCATATGGTTGCAGCATGATTCACATTCCCTCCCATGGGACTGTCAACACTGCTCCATCACCACCCCGGGGGTGGCAGAGGTCTGAGGCAAGTCTGACCCACCAAGGTGGCCAGCATGATCTCCATCCACAGGCATTGTCCAAACCCATGGTAGATGATCCTGCACACCAAATCTGGCAGTTCATCATGGGTGACAACTCCCCTGCCACCACCGGTCCCAGAAGGGGGCCTGTCCCTGTCCCATGTGGGTGTACTACCCAATGCCACAGGTAGTGCAGGAGCCACAGAGGGGGCACCACCAGGCTGGGTTCCAGATGTGCTGGGACCCGGTGCCACAGCTGGAGGAGGCAAGGTAGGAAGATCATAAGGAACCAGCCAACCTTGACGCACTGTAGTAAAGTAGTTATAACAATAAGTTAAGGTTAGTAATAACCAAACCAATGTTAGTATTAACATAATGGAACATAATATTTATTAATCCAAATACATATTAAGGTGGGTCTACTTTGGTTGGTCAAAGTTTCAGTATTTCAAAATCCACTTATGTGACGCCACTTGTTCGAAGTACTGAAACTTCGAAAACCGAGTGCAGAGATCACAATACAGCACAGAATGGGAATATTCCCTTTTCCTTGCTGTGGTGCGACCTCAAAGTTGGTATATTTAAGTAGGGGGGCATGGGGGGCACAGCCCCTACATGGGTGGTGCAGGGGAGGCTTGCCTCCCCGCAAAATATGTTTTTTGTTTGTTTTTTTTTTTAGTCAGCCAATCCAGCGACTAGACTTCAGTGAAAGTGCACTTTCGTTGACAAGCACTTTCGCTGAAGTGGGTATCTACTTTTCTTTTTTGAAGTAATGAAATTTCGATGAAGAAAAGTAGATCCATTAAGGTATATTATGTGTAACACATTAAGTAACCTAACAGTCAGTATGTTAACAGCAAGCCAGTATGGGCTAAACCATAAGGCCAACAAAACAGTTAGTTTAACAAAATATGTTAATATTAAATCATCATGATAAATAAAAATAATAAATTAAAGAAGATAAGGGATGGGGAGAGAGAGAAAAACATACTAATAGTTACCTTGCAGGTAATATTACAACACTGAGTGAGTACTGCTACATACTTCTGCAGGTGTGCAGTGTCAGTTGTGAGTATAGTGACTACAAATCTTCTATAGATGATGTAGCATGTACATACCTCTGAAGCTGTTAGCATGGGACAGTATGGCCCAAGCACTAACAAATGTAGGTACACAACTACACAGAATAGTTTCACATAATGCAGACTTACATAACTACCAAGGTGTTCTGTAAATGGATTTGAAAATATATTGCATTCCAGGTAATCATTTATGTAGTAATCATGGAACAGAAAGATTATGCAGCTGTAATTACATTACAAAAAATCATGACAGTTGAGAGGCATATTACTGTACATTAATAAACTAGACAGCTGTCCTGCCTTAGTTGGCAGGCATGGGAGTAGAACCCAAAATCTATGACTGCAGGGGACCTCTGCAAATAATGTAACAACTGACTGCAGCAACTTAGAACAGACATGCAATGAATACAGCCCTACTGCAAATATTAAGACAGATTTATTTAGGAAAACACAATGCTGCTTAACACTTTATTGGTATTGGTATTATCTGTGAAGTCTACACACAATATCTGCCCATAAAGTGGACTACCTCAATCATATACCTTTTGTTCCTGGAGTGGGAGGAAAAGAGAGCATTATGTGACTGACATTGGCCTGGAAATAGCCTTAAAAAATACTATAGGTTCATAGATTAGTACTAGGCTAACTGCCCTTGCGAGCCATTTTAAGCCTAGCTAGTTATCCCCTGTGAGATTCAAACCTTGTACTTTGTGTTTGTAAGACAAACACCTTATCTATCAGGCCACCCACCCAACTATGAGGTGAGCAATACATTTTTCGGGCTATAACTTTTGCATTCTGCAATTATTACAGTTTTACGCTTGACTGCAGCAATCTTATAGTACGCATACACTGCATACAGCTCTAGTGCAATTATGCTATGACACCACAATCCTGCTTTACTCCTTTTTGCTTACTGTTATTGGTATTGTTTAGTGTTTATTGCGCTACAGTTTTTATTGTTTACTCTTTATTGCAGTACAATATTTTATTCTTTATTGTCTATTGCGCTACAGTTAGCATAATATATCTGTGCTTGCCACAGTCATGGTGCAACATGGCAAGGCACCTAGCATGGGACTGAATGTTGTGAGCCCTCTCAGCTGCAGCTGTTGGGAGGCAAGCACACCATTATGCATACCAGTCTTACACAGATTCATCTTGCATTTTAGTAAAATAGTGGAAAAAATACTTACATATATCTGGGGCATGCCCAGCCCTGGCCTCTTGGACCCAGGTGTCCAAAGTTCCCCTCTTTCTATGCTTCAAGTCATCATAGTGTACTCACCTGTGTGGGGGATAACATTAGCACTGGTAAAGTCCCTGGCAACTGACCCCAGGCCTCAGCCTTACATTCTGAGCCCCTGGTAATCACACTGCAGCAGCCTAGGTTTATAATTGTGTATCAGGAGCCCAACATAAACCCTGGACTCCTGCACACCCGATTTCTGTGCCTGAAAGCTCGCACCCTCTCCAACACTGCCTGGCATACTGACAGAAAGACTCCAACAAGTGTTGCAGAATTCCCGTCTATTGCCCTTAGTTTAGGCTGTTTTCCCACCCTTACACATCATTCAACAACATTCAAAAAAGTGCTGTGTTGCTTAGCATCACACAAACCTACTTAGCAGAGCTGAGCATCGTAAAAACTCACAGAACTGAGGTTTTAGCGAAGGTTAACAATGCACAAACAATAGCAGCCATAATCATGTTTAAGCAGTGCTTACCACAGAGCAGCTCTTCCAAATGTAAGTTATGTTTTTTAATTAAACAGAAATTTAGATTACATTAAACAAATGGTATGTCTGAGAGGGACTCAAACCCAGGACCTATGAAGCTTAGGCCATCATTCTACCCATTTAGCTACTTGGATAGTATATAAACTAGTATATCTTCACATGTACTACTAAGCTACGACCATGCCCCGAGCAAACGGGCTTAACAGATAAGGGCCTCATAGAAACAGACAACTGATGCCAGAGCCATGGCCTCAAGCTAAATGCCAAAAAATTACCACATAGGTGGTAATCCATTAAGTACAGAAGAAGTAATTAGGGACCTGGGGACCCAAGTTGATAGCAATCTCAAAGTGGTTAAAACATTTTATATAGCCCACCTAATTATAAAGGGATTCACATCTAGATTAGGGGAGGTCATCATGCCTATTTACTCATCCCTCATCAGGCCCATAAAGAGGAATCTTGATGAGGCATAGCAAAATTAATTTAAAATGATAAATGCCCTAGGGCAGATAGCCTAGTATGAACCTATGAACCTATGAACCTATATAAAAAAAAAAAGGCACTGTCACCCATCAGGAGTTACAGATATTGAAAAATATCTGTACACACATCATAAGTAATCTACTCTCTACCCTCATTAAGGTTTTGTTAAAGTTGTTTACAACTTCTACTCTGTACCATTAATACTTACATATTACATTACTTTTATCCTATAAACTCTCTCACCATACAGTTCGGTCTAATCTGCAAACTTCTGTTTTTCTTTACTTGAATAACCAATATAAAATTATTTCTATATTTCTCTCTACCCTCTACACAGACCTTTCTAACTCTCCTTCCCACTCACATCTACATTTTTCTCCACTCTTTCACCTGTAGATTTTCATCCCTCCAACTTCATAGTACACTTAAAGACCATTTTCTATCTCAATCAATAGCAGTCTACTCAAATTCCATATACCTAACCAGTGCTGCATTATACAGCTACTGCTATATATGAAACCTAATGTACCTATATGTGTTTAAATACTATTGTTGTTAAAATATTTATATCTATATATATATGTAATTAAACAAAATTAATGATGTTATTAAAATTTAAACTTGAACCAGAATTTTGTAAATTTTTTGGCATGTTTATGTATGCTATATCCCAATGTCGTGTTCCTATTTTGTACTTGTGGGTACTTTATGTATCAATATCATATTGTATATTCTAGTGTCTTTAATCTCATATAAATATGTATATAACTTACTTAGCTTTTCTACCTGGACCAATTCTGAAAATGGGTTTTGTCCACTTGAACTTTCCCTGTAAAGAAATCCAAATAGATAAATAAAAGTAATGCATGCCCCCCTTTATAGACAATCAGTCATAGTGCCACTTTGTATCTTTTGTGCAGTGCTAACTAAATGCAGACCATTTCATCCTGGCCACACCATAACATTATTGGAAGGAATGATGCTATGATAGTTAATTAAAATGTGATGCATCTTAGTTGTGTCAGTCAGAATACAAACACATTGATTTTGTTGCATGATAAATGGTGTTTATCTCATTTATACTCACACTGCAGTCATATGTAAAATTCTGTCATAAAAATATTTAAACCATAACAGAGATGAGAAGAAGATAGCTATCCCCAGTGTTAAGGTAGAGGAATGACTTGATTTCCATATTATTTGTGAAAAAAGAAAAATAAAAACACTTAGATATTACAATATTAAGCAACAGTAATAGACAATCCAAAACTTCAGATGTCAGTTCCTCTTATGTGAAAGTGCTAAAGAAGCAAACTGAAACAGGCTTAGTCACTGGAATAACTATGCTTTAAATTATGATAAGCGCTTTCATCCACCAGATGGAATTCATCAGATCAACTTTTCAATAATAGCTTTAACCCATGGAAAATTAATATGTACATAAAAGTAAACAAAGGATCGTAAATCATGACCGACAACCTCATATATAGTAATGGGCCTAGCCTACAACTAAAGATAGCCTGATATAACATAAGTCATTTTCCAATTTAAAGTAAAATAAGAGAAAGAGAACTAATAAAACAAAGTCCAAATAAACTGAAGTGCAGAACTAGTAATTAACTCCTAGTCTGTCTAAAGGCAGTAATAACATGTCAAAAAACTCCCTTCACTAAAGGCTATTTAGCACTAAGGTGACAACAAGATTCTTCCAAAAGGAACAATAACTAAAAACTAAAAAGAAACAAAACAAAACAAACAATTCGAAAGTTGAAGTAATGAAAAGTGTATGTGTGTGTGCGTGTGCTTGAGTGTGTGTGTGTGTGTGTGTGTGTGTGTGTGTGTGTGTGTGTGTGTGTGTGTGTGTGTGTGTGTGTGTGTGTGTATGCGCCAGTATGTGTGCAAGCATGTATGATGATTGGCACATGAATCAAGAAAACAGCAGCCATTATAATAACTTTGGAAAAATGTGATATAAAAAAAAATCACAGATACAAATACAATCAAAATAAAAACTGTAATCATAAGTGTATTAAAAATATACAAAAAAGAAAAGTCCTTTCAGCCTTAAGTCTTCATCAGATCACTGTTAAAACTGAGCATCCATAAAATCTATCATACTCTAAAATAGGTAAAAAATCAATAAAATATGTGGAAAAATGAAAATGACTATCCATATTTATATGCTGTAGCAGAACAGTACACAAATAGCAACCATCAAAAATACAGGCATAACATTTTTTGAAGAAAAGTGAAGAAAGGAATGCACATATCATGTCAAACCATTAGTAAAATATTCTGTGGTCCAGTTTCCTAAGCTGAAAAATGCATTTAATTGAGCAAGCAGAATTAAGTCTAGGCAGGTTGTAGATATTAAGCTATTTTTCTACACATTTTACTGATTATTTTTACCCGATTTTTAGCGTTTGATACATCTTATGCATGATCATTTCTAACAGTGATCAGATGAAGCCTTATCAATGAAAGCACTTTTCTTTTTTTGTTTGTTTTTAATACACTTATGACTACAATTTTTATTTTGATTGAATTTTTATCTGTGATGTTTCTTTATATTGCATTTTTTCAAGGTTACTATAGTGGGTGCTGTTTTCTTGATTCATGTGCCTGTTGTCTCACACACACACACACACACACACACACACACACACACACACACACACACTTCTTCACTTCAGCTCTCTAATTGCTTTGTTTTGTTTCTTTTTAGGTTTTAGTTTATCTCTTCTTTTGGAAGGACCCTGTTGTCACCTTGGGATTTTTGCAACATCTTGTCCATGTCTGAAAACAGACTAGTACTTAATTAATAGTCCTGTGCTTCAGTTTATTTGGACTGCTTTCAATTTCTTGTTTTAGTTTGGATTGGAAAGAATGTCTTGCATTCTATCAGGCTGACTTTTAGTTGTAGACTATGCCCATTACTATGTATGAGGTTGTCAGTCATGATTTATGATCCTTTGTGCTTTGTGTGTGTGTGTGTGTGTGTGTGTGTGTGTGTGTGTGTGTATATAAATATATATATATATATATATATATATATATATATATACATATATATATGTTTACCATCATATAATCGAATCCGCATTATAAAAGCAGCAGCATATTTACAGAATAGTAAAGTCAAATTAAAAATGTTGAATCTGATATATACGGAATGCCGAATTTGGTATTCATCATTCGGTAGAATGGGGAAGATAATTTGCATTCCTGCCACTTCAGAACTTTTGTATTTGATATTTTGAACTCATGCTGCACTTCTTTCACAACTTTTAACATCGGTAAACTGATGTTCAAAGAAATGATGGTAAACTATATATATATATATATATATATATATATATATATATATATATATATATATATATGTATATACTAGTCTTCCATGGGTTAAAGCTATTACTGAATAGTTGATTTGATGAAGTCCAGTTGGTGAACAAAAGCGTTTATCATAAATTAAAGCTGATTTGTTTTGGTGACTCAACCTGTTTGAGTTTGTTTTTTCAGTGCCTTCATAGAAGAGGAATTGACATCTGACGTTTTGGGCTGTTTATTACTGCAGCTGAATGTTGTAACATTTAAATGTTTTTATTTTTCACAAATAAAGAAGTAAAGTCAGTCCTCTACATTAAATCTGTGAACAGTTATCTCCTTGCATCTCTGTTGTGGTTTTTGTCCTTATTTGTCCTGTGACTCACTTTTTGTGATACACAGGGTTCAGGGATGTGAGGTGGATTTGTCTAAGCCATTGGTGATTTTTGTCATTTAATAAAAATATTTTAAGACTTTTCTTTTCTGACTCTCATATGTATAAGTTATTTCTGCATCCCCTGAAGTGGTAGAGTTCTTGGGCATCTAAACAGATTTTGAGTGGTTTATAAGCGTATACAATCTATATTAATGGTAGCCCTCTGTTGAAAACTATGTTTGCAGTGTTGAACAGGCAGAGCAAGGAGACCTATTTGGTTCGGTGAGTAATAGGAAACCAACATAGTGCTATTCTGTGATACCTAACAGTAAGAAGTAATAGAAATTTGTGCTGCCCACAGTTGAATGTAACTGATTTTGCTCATGTAAGCAAGAAGAGTAGTTATTTTTAATTTAAATACTTGAAAATTCTCTTGGTATATTGAGCCACAGTAAATGATTATTTGAAGGCATAGACTGATTAGACTGCCTGCAGCCTATGACTGTGCATTATGATGTTCTATCCCATGGAAATAAGACATTTTAGTTATAGCACTATTGTTTTCTGCTATGCAAAATAAGAGAAGTACAGAATATAGGTTTGCTGTGTGCTATACATTGTCACTGTACTGATGAGTAGAAAACTGTGTGAGCTAAGAGAGATATAGGATTGGTAAAAATATTGTATCCACTTATGTCACTTTTTTATATGTTCAGATCTTTGCAAACATAATTTTGTGCACTGTTTAGACAGACTCCGAATTCATGTCAAACAAAGCTATTCCCTAAGCATATTCAAGTGCTATTTGAACCAAATGATGGGAAATCGTAAATTCACCTCAGTCTCATCACTTGTGGCCCTTATGGATGGGGTTATTTTGTAGATGCCCTAGATCACAGGCGTATACCAAAGCCATTGTAGCCCATGGGCATTGACAATTGGGAAAATTAGGGTGTGAATGGCTAGGCTTAAAAAGGCTTTAAGGGCCATTAGGGTAGTAACTTTTATGATCCTATGAAAGCAACATATACTAATCTTGATTATTTTAAAAGCACTATTCTGTCAGTGCTGTACACAAAGCAACTAGTGTAGCCTAGAGATGCTATTCAACATAAAGAACATAAAGAGCAATATACAATGTTGTAACACCAATCAGTAAAATATGCTTCACAACTCAATTTTATGTTCACTGGGAATCAACAAAGGGAAGTAAAATACAGCATTTTAAAACAATCAAGGAAAACAACATCTGGCATAACAGCAGTGCTTTCATTATTTGATAAACTACTATTTTGTCTATTGTGTGCACCACATAACTACTACAGGCCACAGACACTATTCAGTGAGAGGTACAATTAAGGTAGACAAGGGCTGGGAAAAAGGTTTTGGGTAGTATTCATAGTCATTGAGAAAATGCATTAAGGTTATCTGCATTGTCCGTAAATCACTGTGGCAAAGCCATGAGTTATAAAAGCCACTTGTGCTAGCATGCGATATCCATAAATGAGCATAAGCAAATGCAGTCTTGTTGCATTCTACACATGGTGATCATGTGCCAGTCTGCTGATGAAGTGACCCATGCTGTCACTCCAGCTCCCAATTCCTGTCTTACTGTGACTAATGGTGACCAGCTGGCAACAGTAGTAAGGGACCCCCATACAGCAAGCTCATGTATAGAATATGGTTGCACAGGTAAAGAGGTGGCATCTACTCCATAGCTATGGACCATGACATTCAGGGTAGTGTTTCATTTCTTGTAGAAAAGCACACATAATATAATTGATGTATACAGTGATATTTATGGGCTATGATGTGTGGTGCATGGTCTACTGTTACTATTCATCTGACTTGCCTTCTCATCTTTAAATAATTACTTTTTTATTTCAGAACAGGTACTCCTATTATTATTGATAAAACTCAAGTCTGAATATTCACTGACTCCTGTTCAGTAATATTGTAAGGAATCATATAATGAATACATCATATTTTTATCTGTTTTGCACAATAAATTCTGAGGTGATGTACCTAAGTATGCAAGCACTGAATGTCTTAAAGTAGAACAATTAGTAAAATCTGTGATTTCAGTATTTAACTTGATTTCATAACTTGCAATTGAAATAAAATGTATCATATTGCTTTTTTTCATATTATGGAACATTTCCTCAGTTTGAACCATGTTGTTCGTTGAGGTACTGCATATTGGAGTATTTCATTTTGTCATACACAGTAATTTGTAGCTTCAAAGACAAAACTTACTCCAGAAATCAATAAAATCTGTGTAGGACCTGTATAGAGCCTGCATGGACTTTATATGCATACATGGCCACAGTTACTCCCCAGCAGCATGCCATACCATGAGAGATCAGAGGTACACAGATATTGAATCCATGCAAGTAGCAGTATAGAGACTGTCCCATACTTGTGGACTGCCCAGAAAATTATCTGGACAGGAAGTAAACACAGAACAGCAATTGTTTTTTTTTTATTGTACGTGTATGCGGTGCAGTGAAGTGTTCAGTGATGCTGATCTTCTCTTATACATGTGCGCCTGACATCTGTTATATGTCTAAAAATAGAAACCAGATGTATTTAATTGTTTTGATTTTGAAGTTCTTAGCAGTGCACAATCCCACTCAGCTTAGCTGCACACCGCTAACAGAGGTCATAGTAGTATATGTCAAGATATATTGTTTCCCTGCACTATCCAAGTGACTAGACAGGTTGAGTGATGAGGTATACTGTAGTAGGCCTCAGGTACAAGTACTGATATACTTTATAATTTTTGTTTTGAGAATGAGTCAGTTGACTGAAACATCAGTGTAATGTAAACTAAAAGATAGTTATATTTAGCAAAGCCGTGCAAAGTTCAGCCTCTCTTAAATAGTTTCTGTGGGTTTGCATGGTGCTCAGCTCTGCTGAAACACAGTTAATGGTCCATCCTGTCTGCGCACTGCACAGCTTCGCTTATATTCACTTAATAGGTTTTGTGTGAATTTGAGCAAAGCTAAGCAACTCGCAGATTTTTTGAAAGTTGCAGTATGACGTGTAAAGGCAGGAATGCATCCCATATAAAGACCATAGGGAGGAATTTCACACCATTCATTGGAGTTGTCATTTGGCTACTGATATACCTGGTGGTGTTGGTGAGGGAGCATGCTTTCAGGCACAGAGATGGGGTGTGCAGGAGTCCAAAGTCTTTGTTGAACTCCTTGTCTGCAACTATGAACCCAGGCTACTGCAGGATGATTACCAGGGTTCGGAATGTAAGTCTGAGACCTGGGATTGTCTGGCTAGGGACCTTACCAGTGCTATTGGTATCATCTGTACTGGTGAGCAGTGTTGTCACTAGTATGATGACTTGAAGCAAAGGAAGAGGGGAACTTTGGACACCTGGGTCCAAGAGGCATGGGTTGGGTGCACCCCACAGATATGTAAGTATGTTTCTCAGTGATTTATAAGTATACAAACTGAATATGTGCAAAACTGGTATGCATCATTTTTTTCCTCTCACAACTGCTGCATATGAGCAAAGTCGCAATGTGCAGTCTCATGAAGAGCATCTGAACAGGATGAGGCTTGAGTGTGGAGACTAGGAAAAAGCAAAGCAATAACCTAATGTATAATGTACTGTCAAGATTAAAAGGTATTTACAGAGTTTGCAGTCCTAACAGTCAGGTATAACATATGTGGGAACTATAATATGTTTAGTAATGTGTCAGTGCCTACCTGAAATGGTAAACCAAGTTACATCAGGTAACCATGCATTATTGTGTAGTATAGCTTACAAACATCAGTTGAAGTTGTGGTCTACTGAGATTAACAGTCACTGTTCTGCTGTGCTCATTTTGTGAAATATGCTGTAGAATGCACTCAGGCAATGATGAGGGCAAATGGTTTATTACTTACAGGTCTGACACAGTTATCTGTGCTGTACATGCCAGTCTTGATGCAAGCAACAGTAATAAGTAGATTATAAAGGATGATGGTGCTGTGATATGTACTGCTTCAAAATAACAAGTGCTCACTAGTCTTGTAGTCAATGCATGTGTGTTCTAATCTAACATCAGTCTACTGTACAAAGTAAATGAATAAAGACTGCTGAAAAACCTGTCTGATAAATGTGGTACAATATCTGTAGTAAGTTGCAAGTCTGTATTCTGGCCAGTTTGTGCCATATAATGCTGTACATTCCACCCACTTGAAAAACAAGGTGTATGGGTAAGGTAGCTGACATTATGGCCAGATATGCATTTGTATACATGCCAGATTTTAAGGTACATTAACAATAAATGTTTAAAGCAGGATTGTGCATTGAGAAGTAATCTGTCCAAGTAACTGTGCAATATATCTGTATTCACTCCATGTGTGTTCCAATCTGACACTAGTCAACTGTAAAATGGAAATGAATAAAGACTGCAGAAAACATTGTCTGATCAATGTAATACAATACCCACAGTAAGCTTCAAGCCTCTGTTATGGACATTTCTAGTCAAATAGTGCTGTTTATTCCTCCCACTCCAGGAACAAGGTATATGGGTAAGGTATGTCAAGTTCTGGGCAGATATCCATGTGTAGAAGTTTCAGAAGCAGTATCAATAAAGTGTAAAGCAGGACTGCACCATGACAAATACTCTTTTCTAATAAGTGTGAAGTATTCCTGTATGCATTGCCATGTCTTTCATAATCTGACACCTGTTAGCTGTTAAATTTAGTGCATGTTTCTTTGACTCACAGTTTCTGAGTTCTAAACCCATGGCAACCAACTAAGAAATCACTGGCTGTTTATTTCAATTAGTGTACATGAACATACCTCTCAACTGCCACAATATTTTGGCATGTAATGACTAATGCCCCATATGTCTGGTCATTGATTAGCAGATAAATTATATTACTTGGAATGCAATTAATTGGCAAATCCCTTTACAGAACACCTTTTTAGTAATGCATGGGCACACTATGTAAAACAGTTCTCTGTAGTTGTGTACCTGCATTTGTTAGTGCTTGGCCCATACTGTCCGATGCTAACAGGCTGAGAGCTATGTACATGTAACATCATCTATACAAGAATTGGAGTTGCTGTACACACAAGTGACACTGCACATTTGTAAAAGTATGTATTAGTTGACTGTGTAGTAATATTGCAATTTGATTGTGGTACTACTGGTGGCTAACATACTTACCTTAAACACATACCTTAATTTGCAGTGAAATGGGTACCTTCAATCTGTCTCTGCCTCTACAACAAGGCTGACACAGCTCCCACAATTACTCTTACAGCTTGTTGTCCTCCAAGGTCTTCACACTCTCCCCCTATACCTGTTGCCTACAGCATCAGCTCCAGCTTCAGCTTCAGCCAGTAGCACACACATCTGTATGTAAAATGTAGCTGCTACAGCTGCACTCTCTGTGATGATGCATCTTTACCCCAGTAATTTCCAACACAACATAGGAGAAAATGGTTCTAATCTACATGGAGGCCTTATATCGTGTTTGCATGTCATTGGCAGTTTATACTGCAAATCAGCTGTGTTGGCTACAATTAGCAGTTCAGAAGCACAGATTGATTAAGAGCCAATCACCTGGTAATGACAACCATGTTAAAAAGGCAAAGAGCTAGCTAGGGGAACCATTCTGTATGAGTGTTTCTTCACACAGTAAACAGGTTGTCACAGCTTTTATATACAGTATCTGCACGTATCAACAGAGGAGTATTGTATTCCATTAGGTATGTAACCCTTTTGTTTACAACATGATGCATATGTGTAAATATACTTAGGGGGAATGGAGATTACAGCATAAGCCTTTCTGAGAACTGTAATAATTACATATCATTGATCTCCAGATTTGTTACACCTACAGAGGAAGTACAGTACATCAAGGGTGGTATGTTGTTTGTCAATGTGGCACACTGGTCTCGTGGGAATGTCCCGTTATACTAGTAATAACACACTGCTATTTGTTTGGTGCTATTGTTTTAACATATTATCAGGGAGCTTGCCCCTAGGGGACACTACAATGGAGTCCTTTGTTGGGTGTGTGATCATACAGTAGTATCTGTCATGGCACATACAGGAATAGCTGACTATTGCTAGTATTTTAGTTGCATTCACACCCTTAATATGTTTGCAAACTGGAATATGAGATGTGTGATCAAGCAGTGGATACTGCCAGCCATGATGTTAATGCTATATCTCTACATAGTGTACTCCCACGTATGTGATCCTGACGTATGTTCACATTTTGTTATCTTTCAGGAAAAATGTATGCAAGATGCCGGGACCCTTTTAATGATATAATCCTGGTAGGCCTCCATAAATACCATGGAATTCTACTGTCCGGGGTGAGGCAAAACAGAGAACAGTGAGCAGCATTCTGGGCAGACCTAGTACATGATGTTAATTCTGTTGGTTAACAGAGCAGGAGATATGAGCAGGTTCGACACCATGCAACTGACATAATAAATGTGGCATGCAGAAGAGCAGCAGATGTGAACAGGGACTGTGGTATCACTGGAGGAGGGACTGCAGTGGAACAACCACTCTCAGCCACTGAGGAATTCCTGGCAAACCTAGGAACACACTGCATCTTTGAGGCATCCATCATACCGTATATCGTGTAGGTGGGGGCCACAGTTTCCACACCAGAGGAGTGTCCAGGTAGGCTTAGTTTGATCAGCACTGGTATACTGTAGCACTTGGGTGTCAGGTGTTTGTTTTTGGGGGAGGGGAGAAGTTTAACTGCAGTTTGAATCTTGTACTCAGATTTTGATCAACATAACAATTAACATAGTAGCTACTGGAAATGTGAGATATATGGACGTATTACCCTGCTATAGTGCAACATGCAGTGGCGTTTACATTAGCTCTCCCTCAACTTTTCACAGGTCTGTCAGGAATCAGACAAGTCTATTGTCCTGCTCCTGGTAAGCACAACACTGTTTTGTTACAAATGTAGATTTATTGCAATGTATTCTATAAAGTGTCATCCCAGGCTTGCTGGCTGGATTGATGTACTGTCGGCATGATTGCCAACTGCACAGATATTTTCTGACTGTACACACTTTAGAGACATACCTATGCCTGGTAGGTAGGTATGACCATACTGACAGATGTGACAGTATTGTCAGGACATTGCAGATTGCCATATGTGTCAACTTTGCAGAGTGTTGACAAATGCCAGCAGTGTTCCTCATTTTTGCTGATGAGATTGTTGTTTAAAGAGCTTTTATTTACAAGTAACTACAGAAGTTTGTTGGGAGATAATGTCCTCATGTCCTACTAGATTAGGTTGGGGGTTAAACAGGTCTGTAATAGTGGCAACAGTGTATACAGCTTAACATATATTGCAACATAGTACTGCAGAGCATAATAGTGCTGGTATTAATATACTGCTTTTCCTTTTTTTTTATCATACGTGACAAGGTAGGGATTGGTCTCTTTCCCATGTACAACCCGATGTTAGTGTCTCTTCCAACTCTGATGATGATGGTGGCCAAAGTGAGGCACAGGTGGGGGTTGCAGGGGCTGAATCTGTCCCAGAGGTTTACATCCCTCTTCCATTCTTGTTACCACCGCACACATTCAGTATGCCTACAAATACCCAGTCCCCGGACGCCACAGGTATTGGACAGTCAGAGGTTGGGGACATTGAACAGGAAAGTGTGGCAACTATGACTGCAGTGAGTGAAGAGAAACTGAAACAAACTTCCAAAACATTAAAAACAAAAAAACAGAGGCAAAATAAATGGTCAGATACAAGTAATTATGTTAGCGCTTTTGTCAAGTTTTAATAACCCAACTTCTTCAGACAGTTAAACAGTACTTTGAAACTCCATTAAATACTCTCACAAATCACATGATAAAATGTCACATGACAGCACATCTATTTTAAAATTAAATTAATGAACTAATTTCATTCAAAAAAGTTTCTTTAAAGGAAAAATAACTTAAAAAAAATACTACTAAATATTCATTAAAGAGAACGTCCACCCAATGAAATCTTGTCAATGATGAATTTATAAGGGTCTTCACCGTATTCTAATCACCATTTTAAACTTTTTAATTTTAATATGCAGGAAACAGAACATACATCATTCAAGCCTGGTCTACTATGGGCATATGTTCTAATCTGCCACATTAGTTCACATTCCTCCAATTTTAATCCTAAAGGGCCTACCTTACATCATACTGAACCTGGTCAATGGCCCTAAATACAAATGAATGCCCTGGTTGATTCTTCACATGCTTTGCTAAAGCAGTTTCTATCTTCTCTTTCCTGATGTTATACAGATGTTCATTAATTTAATTTTAAAATAGATGTGTTGTCATGCGACATTTTATCATGTGATTTGTGAGATTATTTAATGGAGTTTCAAAGCAATGTTTAACTGTCTGAAGAAGTTGGGTTATTAAAACATGATGAAAGCGCTAACATAATTACTGGTGTCTGACCGTTTTTTTGCCTCTTTTTTTTTGTTTTTATGACTGCAGTGAGTGTCGATACTGGCCACAGCCAAAGAGCTGGTGAGGTTCGACACAGGCGGATTGATAGGGGTGCTCATAGGAGGCCTGCTGTTCTTCCACCGCCTGCTGCAGATGTCTCATCACGGGTCACTCAGAGTATGTTTCCGGCCATCATGGAGCCACAGGCACATTCCGAATGGAACTCCAGAAGAATGCTCACGGTTATGAATGCAGCACAGTCTGACATCTGTGACTGCCTCCACTGTGTTGCTGATACCCTGGATCGGTTGAAGGAGGCAGTCAAAGACAGTGGCCTCAGACAGGTGGCACACTATCTGCCTTCGGATGCACACTGTCTGTGTTGGGACATCTGGTTGGAGCTGAATGTCAGACCAGTGGATGTAGGTCAGCAACTACATCAGCTGAGAGTCCACATGGCCATGCATAATCATGCTCCCGTAGTGGCAGTCCATTCAATGCTCCAGAGGGTAGTGTGCTGTCCACACCAAGACATGGCAGGCCATGGGCTCATGGTCCTAGGTGCTCCCATGGAGGACATGGTCGAAACAGATCTCAGACACCGGCAGGTACTAGCATGGCTTCTGACCTTGGGCATGTATGTGCCAGTGTGACTCTTGGCAGAGCCAGTTCCCATGTTTGGGGTGGAGACGGTAAACTGTCAGCTCTACCATACATGGTTCAAAGCTGTCCAACATACACATATGTAGGGCTACCTCTGTGCTTGACTGTGTTCATGTACACACTCACACACACCTACAAACACACACAGCACATTTTCATGGCCCATCTTGCTTGCTTCCCTTCCTGACTCACACACAAGCTTTCAACCTATTTGGACAGCCTAGACCTCCTGCACACCCACACAACACCCTGTGCAAGCGATGACACCTGTGCCACATCTCTGTTATCCTCATGATCGATGCAGGGAAATGAAGCTATGTGTCTGATGCACAGGGTGACTATATAAATTACTATGTATTTGTGTAATCCATTGTTGCCTTTGATATGCCATTTGTACTGCTCACTGATGGATACTGTATGCTGACATATGTAATGAGTAAACCACATCATGTTGTGTACCTTATATTGTATGATGTCATAATGGCTGTATACTAACACAATGAAAGGTTTCTCATGAACCTGTTTATTTTTCAGTTTCAGGATTCTGTGTGAGACACCTATGGATACACAGTGATAATAAACCCATAACCATCACAGCACAGGATGGAATGTCAGCACAGACGAAATATGTATTCAGAAAGGTACAGCACTATAGGTGCATGGCTCCATAGGTTCATATGTGTATAACAGGCTAACAAGGACAATGGCTTAATTCAGCCTACTCATGCATCCCTAATCTCTGACAAGGTCTAATACCCTTGATAAGTGTCAACATGGTTTCAGGAGCTAACTCATCTACAAGCTGTAGTGACAGAGATGAACCATCTATAATTTTCTTGTGTCCATTGCACAGATTTGTCCTACATCAGTTATAATTGCCTTGTTCCACATTCCATTGTGTAACTTGCACATGATGTGCATTACAGTGGAAGTGTGCTGCACATGCATGAGCACCCTGTTACATATAGGGTGTAGTGTGTGGGTTACATACCTGTCTCTCCAGCATGTACTATTTATACCACAGTGAAGGTGTAGGTGTGTAGAATGGTTTACTATAAAAACTTGAAAACTGTGTCGGTCACCAGCACATGTGGTCGACTTGCAGTTTCCAAGTTGGCAGAATGGCGACCCAAAATCGATCAACTACACTACAGTGAATGTGTACTGTAGGTCGATAATTTGGGTTCAACATTGTGCAGGCAAGTCACAATTCAGTGAGGAACAGAAAATTAGCCCATTTCCTCACTGTAGTGTGATCTCGGAGTTGGTATATTTAATGTGCAGGGAGTGTGGGGCAGTGCAGGGGGGCATAACCCCCCACAAGATAGTAGAATTAATGTACCATTGACTGTAGAGTTTAATGGCATGTTAATATGCAGAGCAGGAGGTGAGTGATGTCACCTCCTGCTATGTTGAATACATCGACCAACAGCGGTCAATCTATGCATTTTCGCTTTGGTTTACTTTTCAAAATTTCTAATTCAGCATTTCGGGTCAACATTTTAAATGGTCAAGTGAAGATGATTCGAAATTTCAATAGTAAACCGTGTAGAACAGCTAATACATGTGTTAGTCCTGTCACGGATATGCAGGATGTACACAGTCACACCTCCCTGTATGGCAGCCATAAACCTCCCCTCCAAATTATGTAGGAGACAGATTGTACATTCATGGCCTTGATACGGTCTGCATAGGACATGTTATCTGCACTATGTATTGGTTTAGGCTTACATCCAATTGGTTGCACAGACAAAGGTCGATCCGGCAGAACTCCGAACTAAATTGTTGAATCTCGTTCTCGCGAATGGGCAGAATGTCACTTGCAACATCGAATTTGAATTTCCCGATCGCACACTCACCACAGCAAGTGCTACCATGGGTCAAGAGGGGGGTATAGTGGCCTGGCCAGCATTCGGTATTCTTGGGTTCAGCGTCTGTAGCTTCAACACTCCATGGTCCTGGTGTTCTGCAGTCAGCATTTTCATGTTTGACCATCGGCCATACATGCAAATGCATGTACACCATTGGTTTACCATGGAACCTCTCTGGATCTTACAGTTGTCAGATATGCCCTTGTAGTGGCATAGCAAAGGTACTATTGCACTTAGTGATAGATGTGATGAGTGCCAAATACATTATAACAATGAAAGTCTGGAATTTACATGCTATCCCTTCCTCTATAGGTTACACAAAACTGAATTAATCCCCACATCTTAATGACTAGTGACAGTCAAAGGCTAGATCACTCTCTGTGTCCATAACTCCCTGAGTAATGTCTCAACCGTGTGTGGTGTGTGGACAATATTATATTTTCCAGTTGCGAATGACTTCCATAAGGATAGCATTGTGCATTCCTTGGCATTTACTATTTGTCAGTTGCTCTGACAACAAATGAATGTGTGTCTCAGCCCATCCTGGATTGCTGTTGGTTATTTGTGGGATTCAGTATCATCCCATAATTTACAAGCATCTGTAAATATAGTCAGTCAGAGGTCATTGACAGTGGCCATGAGTGCAGAGAAGGGAATGGCTAGCAGGGGTACTTCATGAATGATTTCTGCCACAGTTTCCACACCAGAGGAGTGTCCAGGTATGCTTAGTTTGATCAGCATCGGTATACTGTAGCACTTGCGTGTCAGGTGTTTGTCTTTGGGGGAGGGGAGGAGTTTAACTGCAGTTTGAATCTTGTACTCAGATTTTGATCAACATAACAATTAACATAGTAGCTACTGGAAATGTGAGATATATGGACGTATTACCCTGCTATAGTGCAACATGCAGTGGCGTTTACATTAGCTCTCCCTCAACTTTTCACAGGTCTGTCAGGAATCAGACAAGTCTATTGTCCTGCTCCTGGTAAGCACAACACTGTTTTGTTACAAATGTAGATTTATTGCAATGTATTCCATAAAGTGTCATCCCAGGCTTGCTGGCTGGATTGATGTACTGTCGGCATGATTGCCAACTGCACAGATATTTTCTGACTGTACACACTTTAGAGACATACCTATGCCTGGTAGGTAGGTATGACCATACTGACAGATGTGACAGTATTGTCAGGACATTGCAGATTGCCATATGTGACAACTTTGCAGAGTGTTGACAAATGCCAGCAGTGTACCTCATTGTTGCTGATGAGATTGTTGTTTAAAGAGCTTTTATTTACAAGTAACTACAGAAGTTTGTTGGGAGATAATGTCCTCATGTCCTACTAGATGAGGTTGGGGGTTAAACAGGTCTGTAATAGTGGCAACAGTGTAGTGGGGGATGGTGTTTAATTCCTTGGCGAGATCTAGATAGGCTGTGTGAACCACCTTACCCTCATCTATGGCTTTGGTGACTACTTCAAAGAAGTCTATCAGGTTTAGGAGACATGATCTGCCTTTTACAAACCCAAACTGTGTGAGGTCCAGAGTTTGGAGGTCTCCAATGTTTTTGTTTATGAGTTCCATGATGATACATTCCATGGCCTTGCAGGCGAGGCTCGTCAGGCTAATGGGGCAGTAGTTCCCGGGGTCTGTTGTGGCCCTCCCTTTGTGGAGTGGGATAACTGTCATGGTGTACCATTCAATGGGCACAAAGCCTGAGGTGAGGCTATGATTGAAGATGGTACTTAGGTGGGGTGCCAGTTCATTCTGTAGTTCATGTAGAAGGCAGCCTGGGATGTTGTCAGGTCCCATGGATGCTGTGTTCTTGGTTTTGGATAGTAAGGTTTTTACCTGTGCAGCCATGATTATAGGAACTTTGCATTCTTACGGTATAAAGATGGGCCCTTTAGGGGGTGAGAGGGGGGGTAAAGTTAGCACTGAACCTATCTGCCAGGATGTTGGCAATATGAGTTGGTTCTCTATATTTAGTGACATTGTGCTGTAACTCAGAGCAGATCTGAGTGTTGCCAATGAGATTTTTGACATAGCTATAGAATGCTTTGTGGTTGTCTTTAGAATCAGTGGCAATTTTGTTTTCATAACTAGCTTTGGAGGATTTTATGAGGGATCTCAGCTTCTTACTGAGGCTGACCAGGGAGTTCCTCCAATCATGGGATTTTACTCTTTTTTGCAACAGTTTCTTTCTTCTGTTGTAGAGTTTGTTTATGGCAGAAGACCACCAGATTGGCTTCCTTTTTTTGAAGGATAGCATCTTGGTTCTGTTAGGGATAGCACGATCCATGCACTCATGTAAGTGCTTATAAAGTGCATTTGTGTAGGATTCAGCAGTTGTACCTCTATTGTCCATCTGCATGGGTGTCGTGAAGTTTGCCACTTCTGTCTTAAAAAGCATGAAGTTGTCTTTGGAGAAATTTTTTACGGTTGTTTTCCTAATGGGGGGTGGGAGTGGGATGTGGATATCTAGGGTGATTAGCTTGTGGTTGGATCTGACCAACGAGGAGCTGACCTCTGGTGTGGAACACCGGTCACCCATGTTGGTGATGACCAGGTCTAGGATATTGCTGCCCCTGATGGGGGTTCGGATAAATTGATCCAAGGCGTTGGAATTGATGATTTCCAGAAAACGTTGAGCAAAAGAGTTGGTGCATGAGTAGTTTTCCCAGTTAATGGTAGGTTAGTTGAAATCACCCATTATTAGAGTGTTGGGTTGTACCTTAATATTTTCCAGTGTATCAAGAAAAGAGGAGTGGGAATCCTGGGGCATGGTGGGGGGTCTGTTGCAAGCTACAATCTGGATTGCGGTTTTGCCCAGAGTTAGTTGAACTTGGATAATCTTGGATGCATTATGCTGAGCAACTAGCTTGGAGGTGTGGATATCCTTAATGAATATGGACACACCTCCACCTTTTGTGTTTCGGTCCCGGTTTGGTGGCCGAAAGGTGTGGTATGAATTATAGCCTGGTAATGCAGGGGTGCTCTCTGGAGCTTTGATCCAGGTCTCTGTCACTGCACAGATGTCAATGTTCTCCATTTTAAGGAGTGTCTCGAGTGAGTGCATTTTGAGGTTTAGACTTCTAGCATTGAGTAGCATTACCCTCAGATTTTGCTTGCTTGTACCTGTTATGATGGTGAATTTGTCGTTTGAACCTTGCCTAAACGAGGCACTATAGGGGTAGCAAGAGCCTTTGCCAGTATCTGGAATCCCAAGGGTGACAGGTGCAGGCCATCTCTGGCAAAGCAGTGTGGTCTGTCGATCATGTCATCCCAGGCAGACAGATACTGGATACTCTTAGAATGACACCAGAAACCTAGCCAGTTGTTAAAGTCAATCATTTTGTCCTTGTACTGTGGTGTCATTCTGGGTGATGGCAGGATGCTACTCAGGGCTAGGGTCATACCGGCCTGGGCTACAAGATCGGAGAGCTCCTCCATGTCTCTTTTCATGTAGTCCAGGGAGGTACGTCTCAAGTCATTCACACCAATATGGACAATGACAAAGTCATATTTGTACTTGTTGTGGAGTGACCTGAGTGCGTGCATTATGTGGCAGATCCTGGCACCTGACAGGCAGCTGACAGTAACTTTTTCCTTGTTTAGCCTGGTGAGTGGAACATCAGTGTGCCTGACTATAGAGTCACCTATGACTAGAGTGTTGGGTACGTTATGCCTTATGGGCTGTAGTTGAGTGGCACACTGAGTATGTGGGCTATGTGTCATTTGGGTTGTGTTGGGGGGTGGAGGTTGCTTGCATTTCTGCTTTGGAGGTCTCTGTTGTTTGGGCAGATTTGTGCTGAGAGCCTCCACGAATGTAGGTGTGTGTTTTGTGCTTCTGTGGGTGTGTTTTGGTGATGTAGGTTTTGAGGGACTATGTGATGAGTGTGGTGCGGTGTAAGTGTTTACCTTCTCCTCTTGACTGTCTAAGCCAGTCTTTGGTGAAGTGAGCTTTTCTTCCAGTTTGGCTATATAAGTGCATCTCACACAGGTTGTAGTGTTGGGTGGTAGGAGGATAGGGTTGTCTGTGTACATGAGGCAATTGCTGCATTGTCCCAAGATGCCCGAATTCATCAGGTAGACAGGAGAAAACACCGGGAGCTGACCTTTAGACATGCCCGAATAGGTGCTTATTTATTAAGTAGAAAAAACAGTTTTTCCTCTAGACAAGTGTGGAAAGTTGAGTGCTGTAGTAATTTGTAACTTATTTAGTGCTTACAATGAGTTCTGAACAAGTGCTGAGATCAATGAAACAGATGAGTGCTAAAACTAAAAAGCTGGCTAGTTGCAAGGGAAATTTTGAAGAACAGACTTTATGACGCCAGGAATAGTTTAACCCCGGTTAAGTGGGGGGGGGGGGCTTAGGAGCTCACAAACAGTCCTGGACACAGCAAATCCATATCTGACCTGCCACAGGAAAGGGGGGAAGCAAACTTAGAATTTTTTTTCCAGTAAAGTGGAAATAGAGAAAGATGGAACAGAAGTTAATTCAACGTTAAGAATCTGAGTGGGGTGGCCTTTACAAATGTTCTCTATTAGATTGAGTGAACTAATGACACTAGACTGGGAGGAGTGTCTTTCATAGGTGACTTTCATAGATTCATACTAGGCTAATTGCCGAGACTCAAACCCTGCACCTTGTGTTTGTAAGACAAACACCTTAACCATTAGGCCATCCTCCCACAAATAAGCAACCCTTGCAGGTTTTGAACCCAGGACGCTAGACACTATAGTCACAGCAGTTAACACAGATCAAATATACAGTATGGGCGGGCAACTGCAAAGCCACCAAGTATAAGAACACACAACACTAGGGAGGGTGGGTGAGAAAAATTACAGTTCCTAGCTGTAGCCACTAAATGAAAGTTTTAAACAGATCAAGGAGCAGACTCAAGAATGCTTTTAACTGTAAACAGACAAAAATGCACAGAAAAGCTCAGATAGAGCACTCACAAACAGAAAATACAACTCTCAGTATGAAAAAGCAGTTTACAGTTAAGTAATATTAAAACAGTATAAAACAGTACATAAATGCAGTGAAACAATAAAAAAGCTTTATAACAGTGCAAAATGTAGTAGATCAACTGTATAGCACAATTATAAGCATTTCAGAAGTGCAGTTCAGTGAAATAAGTGTAAGAAATAACTTATCCTGCTCTTGGAATCTTTAGGAATTTCCACTTATGCAATGCAATCCAGAGCCTGACAATACAAGCAGAACCTTTATAAGACACAGGGTTTATATAGCAGTGTTTATATATCAAATAAAACTAGGATGACAACAGAAAACCACTATACAAATTGCATCAAATAAAGCTAGGATGAGAAATGCCTTCATCTGTCATCAGCTGGTGACAGGATTGAAAAATAGTACATTATTCAGGTGTGAAGAGGAAGCAACATGTTACATTTCACCATCTGTCATGACACTCCCTCAGGATAGCTTTCTATGTCATACACACAAGCATGACTATATTGCTAATGGCATTATCAATGACTACTGATGATGTGTGGAAAGTGTCCCCACCCCTGTACTCCCATGCCACACAAACACAATGTGTGATACATGTGACTGTATTATAAACCTTGATTCCATGGTGTCTCACACACCATTCAGTACATATGGCAATGAAAATTTTGCCAACATGTACAGCTCACTTTCTGCTCCACCCACACCCACAATACACATGCCTGCAGATATGGAGCTCCTTACCAAACACATTCCCATACAACAGACACCTCAGAAAACCGTATGGAAGGTCAGTGCATATAATAATACCTCTGGAGACCACAGTACACATAATAGCTCATACACCATTGCCTCACCAGTAAAACACCTGAGGCAAAACATAAAATCAAACCTATTATTCATAGGTGATTACATCATGAGACACATTGATGTCCATGTCACCAGGCTACATATGAGAAAGGTCACAATTAGCTGTCTGTGGGTTGACTCAATATGCCATGCCATACAATGGTGCAAGTCAGTGAATATCAGATAACTTACTGGTGATATCATAGTTCCTGCAGGTGTGTACGACTCGGAAAATACACCACCAGACTGTGTGCAGACACATGACTGAGCTTAGACACTCTGTGCTCTCACGGGTATGCCCATAGCATCCAGCTGCATTTGACCTTCACCTAGGATTATGGGTCAATACACATGGAAAATTATGGAAGTCAATAATTGCCTTAGCAGATGTTATCATTATAAGGTGATCCACTGCATGTCCATCTGGGATGACTTGCTCAATACACCTATATGCCCTGCCAGAGATGGTCTTCATCTGTCCCCCCTGGGGTGTTGAGTACTGACCAAGGCTGTTGACACCCCCACAGTGCATCTTATAGGCACTGTCTGGACAGATAACTTTCTAATGAGAACCCCATCTTCATACAACATCACGGTTATGCTGCTACACAGTACAAATGGCAACACTAAATCCCACTCTGTGGAAGGTATCCCCACCTTGAAATATGCAGACATTTGTGTAGTCACAGACACCTAGGCCAAGGCTGTAGACAGCACCACAGCCATACCAGACATCATGTCCTTCCACATGTACAGACCTCAAACTGACAGCATGCAAGGTAATGCAGGTGATGTATACATATTCATTAAGGATAGATACTCATACAGATTGGTGAACAGTCTGATTTGCTGAAGACACTGCAGGTGCTATTCACAGCTGGAAGGGTACCTAATCAAGCCATTGCCAGCTACAGGAGCAGCTCCATGAATCCAGACACCAGTTGTGCTTATTTGAATACACTTGTGACTATCAGGATACATCAGTGCACCATGGTTTGGGATTTCATTAAGTAACCACCAACTGTGTTGGTTACTCATGTGTAAGCTCATTTGCCCAAATGTTAGTCCATGTACATCACTACAATGCCCTGGACCAGTGGTGTGACATCCCCACAAGGAGAGCCAATGTACTGCATCAGGTGTTTACCAATATGAGTGACCATTGCAGCCCCTCCACTGTGAGGTCTTCCCTGGTGAGATCTTACCACAGATCAGTCTTATTAAAATTAAGTTTCACACCTACACCCCCCCCCTGCAGAAAATGCAGTAATAAATGTCAACAGATCAATTTATTACCTCCTATGGGATGGTTTACATAGCTTGACTGCACCTACCCCTTCAGATGAGACAGACAAGTATGCAGAGCTCTACACCAATGCTTTATGCAAGCACCAGTACAACTGTATAGACTAGGCTGTACCTGATGGGGGAAACAAGCTCCTCCTGGCACAGCAAACCTGCCTGGTGGATAACTGTTATTAGCAGGCTCGATAATAAGAGGTGGATATTGCTGTGTGACAGTTGGAGTGGGGTGTCCGCTAAAATTGAGGCACACCCTCCTCAGTTAAACAAGCACATAGTTTTGTCGTGGTGTCATGCAGAAACAGTATGTGAAAAAATTAGCCTCTCCCACAAAGGACAACCACAATGGACAGTGTAGCTACATGTAACCTCTGAGGAAAGGCCCAGATTTTTGCTGAACTAATACTTAATGATAACATATATAATGATGTACTCATAGCTAACCTGTTGTCCCACAGGTTCTGAGTCAACTTCACTCTCCTGTCCTCACAACATGTGCCACATGACATCCCTACAACCTGTCTCATACCATCTATATCTACAGAACAGGTTGTAACTGGCCTCTCTGTGGAGGAAAAACAGCATCTATTGGACATGCTAAAATCCTGGGTTGTGTCCTACATGAAATCCAGCAAGGATTACTAACACCATTGGAAACTCCTTGCACTCATACTGTAACCACTGGCTGCATCCCAGCTGACTGGACAGCATCAAGTGTTATTCCCTTGAACAGACATGGTGCATCCACTGGCCACCAGAACTATAAACCTATTTGCCTGAGTAGCCATATCTGTCTGCCTATGAGGCAGATCATCATGGAGCTGATCAGCAAAAATATATTTAATCTACAAACACTTGACCGTATACAGTTTGGATTTTTGAAAGAAAGATCATAGTTGTTAAACCTGCTGGACATGTCTGAGGCACTCAGCAAGGACATGGATGAGGGGACATCAGGGCATACAACCCCCTGGACTTAGCCAAGCCATGTGACTGTATCTCCTACTCAGGCATCATTGACAAAATCACCCAATTAGGCATCAATGGTAATAACATTATAGGGGTCACTAAGTGGCTCACTGATGGAACACATACTCAAAATAGGTGAATTCCAATAGCTGATCCAACTCCAATAGCTGATCTGTAACCAGCAATGTTCAACAGGTCTCAGTCCTGGGTCCTCTACTGCTTGGAATCCATTTAACCATGGTGCAAACAAAACCTGAATGTCTGTGGCTGACAAGGTTGGCTGATGCCTGCAAACTGTGGATGGTCATAGAATCTGTGAGTTATGTCAATATCCTGCAAGAGGGTATTGCAGAACAAATGCCTGTTGACATACAAATGGCTGTAAAATCCATACAAATATCTGTGTAGTATCATTGCCATGAGGTGATAGAACTGGGAACACAGGTCTGGCCATAAAGCATTACACCTAATGTACCTAAGATCACCAGGTCTCACCAGTGGAAACAAGGGAATCATATGTCATACCTGAGGGCACTGTCACCAGAAATGAATGTAGTCATAACATCCATGTACTCCTCCATCAGCATGACAATATTTGAGTGCAATGGCCATTTTGTAATATAGCTTTCCATGCACTGCTGGCAATTGCACATAACACAATGGTCCCTTACAAGGGAACTTCACGTCTTCAGTATCTGTCCAATGGGGATCATCTAAAATCACTGCTATTGTAGCTTATGGCATACACAATACTCAGAGGTGATCTCTGCCTTGCATACGGGGCAATGTGTGACCCTACTTGAGTGGAAATGTTGCATGTCTGTAGGTGACATGGTAAACGGATTAGTCATTGTCAGGACATTCACCTGGTATGTGACATTAATAATACATGCTATTGGGAGAGATCTGTCTAGCAGATTTTCACAAACCTTTGAAATAGACTCCTGCCTAATGGCAAGCAAAGCACCTCATTAGGCCTCATCAGATGCCATCTTTATTATTGGCTGGGTGACTGTCATTTCACTACAGGGCATCTGCCTGTGTCCCACATGAACAGGGGCAATATTTGCTGATAGTGTAAATAAGGGCAAAAACTTGGTTGGATTGTAAGGGTTCTATGGCCATTAGGCTACTAAAGTTCAAAGATCCTATGATTCCATAAGCTGAACCTGGCTACACTGAGGATAGCAACACTTTCAATTAATGTTTGCAGGACACTGTACAGCACACACAGTCCAAGTTGGCTGCAAGTAGATTAGAACATCTACCTATCTAATGATATGCATTACACATCACAATACGTAAAGCATGCACCACACCTCATGTCTACTCTTACTATCTCTTTAGGACAGCTTATGCTTGATGACATCAGCAGGCTTTGTTGTGGCCAGACAGTTGGAGGCCCACATCACCTGCTACGACCAAAAAACTGCAAAATCCTACCTCTTGCTACATTACTGAGGTGGTCATATTAAAGTTGTATGGAGATACACACACCAAGTGGCCTGGAATGAGATTAGACCCCTACCTACTTAGTCTTAGACAGTATAGATCACAGTACTTATCACACACACCACAGCATAAGTCTGATATCACAGTGGCAGCTGGTAGTCTTGAGGTAGATGACATCAACAGAACTTGTTAGAAGAGGGCTGTTTGGAGGCTGGCATCAAATTATAGGGACAAAAAGTGTAGAACCCTTGCAGTTTTGTAGTCAATGAGGGATTCTCAACTGTTTTGCAGTGAGATGCACACACACACACACACACACACACACACACACACACACACACACACACACACACACACACACACACACACACGCCAAGTGGCATGGAGTGAGATTAAAACTCTCATCTATCTAGTCTTATATACCATAGATCCCAGTACTTATCACATGTACCACGGCTGACATCTATTTTATGCATGACTGCAGGCAAACTACTTGTGAATTACATAAACTAGGCTTGTGTTGAACAGCGTCTATGCCCTGCAGAGTGATCTTGCTGCATACTATTATCTGCATTTAGTAGCCTAGCAGTCAGATTACTGTTATTTATCCTAGCTATGTGGCAGCAGTTACCAGTTTGGCCATATGTGGCTGTCTGCATTTGGATGGGTAAGCCTGTGGGCAGGAACCATGTGCCCTGTCTATGCATGCATAGACAACATTATACATAACACCACCTGTTCACCTGTTGCTCTATGTGCAGTGACATCCAGCAGGCACAGGGGTCTGTAGGTAAGTGCATTATGTATTGTTGAGCCCTTACTTTGGATCCTTTGTCATAGTACAACTTTACTCACCATGATCAGAGCATGTAGGGCAATACAGACATCCACACACATATTTATGTGGATAACAGGGATGTATATATAAATGTAGCTGTGTGTGTGTGTATGCTATAAATATATGTGCTATGTAGACATATGGGGAGAGACTGAGATGTATATGTGTATATATATATATATATATATATATATATATATATATATATATATATATATATATATATATATATATTTTTTTTTTTTTTTATTGTGACTTATTCCTAGGTTGTGCGTGTGCCCCATTTTGGTGTTCATCCATGGGTGTGTGTGCATTTCTGATGGGCATCATCATCCAAAGTTCCATGGCATATCCAGCATCCCCTGGTAAATGGCCATGTGGAATGTCCAACCTAGCAAACATGTGGTGCAGCTGTGAGGTGCTTCAGATATGGGAGTCATGATAATTGCCAGGGTTGCCGGGACACACTGGGCATCGCACATGACCTGGCAGTTGATGGAGTGGCACCCCTAGCGGTTAATCTAAGTGCAATCTATGGCATCCAGTACTTCAGGGTGGTGTGCAGAACTGTTGCATATTGCTGGCCCTTGTCTCAGGGGAGAGGGAGAAAAGATATGTGCTTACTGGCATGTGGTAGCATAGCATCCAGGAACTGCTGGAGTATCCTGGATGCAGATGCCTGTGACACCCCCAGCATGTCCCTAGCTGGTCTTTGGAAAGTACCTGTAGCTAGTATCCTAAGGGATACACATACCTTTGTTTCCAATGGGTTGGGTTCCCCCCCTGTTGGTTCTGGAGCTGAGTTGAGGGAGGCAGCACTCAGTGGGTTCTGGTAGCATGTCCCTGTCCACCTTGTGGTGCTGTAAAACCTCCAGCTCATGTAACTCCTGGAAGGTTACCCTGGGCCTGAACACTCTTCTCCTTCTCAGTCTAGGCCTATTGTCAGCAGCATCAACAGCACTGACTTCAGCTTCTAGCACATACAGATGTAGCAGACCTGCAGCAGCTTTTAGCATTATCTCAGATAAAATCCCCAAGTCAGTACTCCAATGGTCCAGAGTACTGGGGGAAAGTCAGAATGTAGGGTGTATGCATACTTTATACAGGGCTGCTGTAGGTCCAGCATGTGTGATTGGCTAACTATGATGCATTACACCTGCCTATAATATAATTAACATCATTTAATGGCCTATTTTAGTGTGCGGTTTGGTGTGCAGTGCAAGCATGCACACCTGAGCTTAAAGGAGCCTAGAAGTGGGAGAATACACCCCCTGATGTCAGCCACATCCCGTGTAAACATCAACATGGTCTAAGAGCCTGCATGAAGGGGATATGTAGACACGATTACTCCTTTTAGCTATTCAATACATCCACTTCATTTGCATGCATATCCATGCTGACAGCTTGGAAACTACACACTTAATAACCCTGTGACCTTAGCAACAGCAGCAATGCACCATTGCACAAACCCAATGCAAGGTCCTATAAAACATTTCTGTCAAATAATATAAAATCATTTTTTTCTTTTTTTTTTTTTCTATTAAGCATGTTTGTGCATTGTGGCATGTAGCACAAACATGCCAAGATTATTAAAAAAAATTATTAATTTCATTTATTATCTTCTACTTTCTGACATCCACAATAATATTTTTACTCATATGTATATTTAGTATAACATTTTCAGGGGATTTATGTCTACATTTCTGCAGTTTTGCATCCCCTTTTGTCTGTCTAGACTCCTGTATGCAGAATTTTTCTGCGTACACTACGGACACTGACACAGAGTCTGAATAGAAGCCTTTAAGATTGTTGGATTGCTCAACCTGCCTCATTTGTATGACATTTATCTGTGTATGAGGTGATTTGCATGGCATGTAATTTTCCATGTTTGTGGGTGCATGTGTGCCACTCAGCAGTGCTTACTGAATCTAAAAATGTTTGTGGATGTGTAGGCACCGTGGCACAATGCCTACATGAAAAAACATATGTAGGCTTTATTGAATTCCCACCATCATCATTTCTGAAATGGTGAGGATGAAGTTGCAGCAGTGTTTGTTTACATGGTGGGTTACTCCTGTCAATCTTTATTTTCTTATTGCTGTTTTCCTGAACAGTTGTGTATTACTACTTTTACATTGTAGGTAATTGCCAGCTGTGACATTGGTAATACCTAGAGCATTAATGGTGTTAATCACTGAAATCTTATGTTGTGACATACAGATCTCTTTCCTCAGTTCCATGAGATTTTAAGCAGTACCATTACAGGAATGAATTACATACAGTTGAAACATGTCTTAACCCTCATCATTCCACTTCAAGTTGAATGTTGTCATGTGAGTGTGAAGGTCAAATGATAAGTGGCAGAGATGTCATACTTAGATCACAGTAGGTCAAAATCCTATGCATCATGCACATCCTCTAAAGATACGCTTGGTGATCATGCAAGTGATTTTGAAGAGGGTCTGTCATGAGAGCTGGATCGTGACTTGCTCCATTGTTGTGACCTACTTGATGCAGGTGATTTTCCAGACACTGATGTGACAGCTCTGTGGGAACGGGGCATTGAATGTGAGTATATACTAGGTGTAGATGAATGCTGCCATGGACTGCATTAAATTTGTTATGCTTTTCCCCTGACTAAATACTGTACTTCCTTGAGAAGCACTTGTAGCCTCATGTCCTCTACCCCCCCATGTGTCAGACAATACCCCATTCACTTCCCCTTCCAACAGTGACTCCTGCTTGAGTTTGGTAAGTCCTAACTAGTGTACAAATGGAAGTAGCCATCATTGCTTGTTGTGCGACCATACTATGCATTAGTGTGATCATGGTATTATCCCTGCTCTGTGCCATTTCAAAGCAGTGCTGGAAATCCTCACATATGCCCTGGTGGACTATGACCATTTCCCCCTGACTCCCTCTGGCAGAGCTCTGACTTCTAACAATGTCGCAGCACATTTTCTGCTGGGCAGCCAATGCTTTACATGTTTTCTGGGGCAACTGTAACAAATTCCTGCACCTGGCTCCCCTTTGTAAGGGTGTCACTGTGGACACTGTTACTTCTGAATTTCTGTCATTATCCTAAATATGTCCATCTGGGTTTAGAGGTACTGGTGTAGAAGTGCACATGTTTCCTTCCTATACAAGCTGGAGTGTAATGTCAGCATATGCTTGATTTTGTGATGCACTGTCACTTCCTGCAGAGTTAATATCATGATTTAGGGTGCAAGATCCTGTCATTATACTTGGGGACTGTTTACCACTTTTCTCAGGCTGTCTCATGAATATAACTATCTTATCATCATAATCATTTTCAACAGCCAATCTGCTGATATGCTAGAAATTTCTTGGTATAGCTGACCTGTTTGTTTATGCTGCTGACCCTGTAAAAAATTATTTGAAAATGTTACCAATAAAGAAGTAGCACACAGTAATGTGTAAGGTGTGGAGGACACCTACCATGCACAGTCTCTTCATTGTTTTTCTCTGTGATATGGAAGGTTCACCTGTTAATAGTAGCTGTCATGTGTTTAACGAAACCGGGTCTATATCACCACATTGAATGGTGATAAGTTCAAATGCCCTTTGTTTGAACTGAAAAGTCCGAAACCCCTAAACCGCGAAGCTACGGAACATCCATTTTTTTCCCAGGGAAAGAAATCGGTGGGCCGTCTTCGGGGCTTTGCTATTTCCTCCACTGTAGTGCGATCATGGAGTTGGTATATTTAAGTAGGGGGGGTGAGGGCATGGCCCCCCACATTGGGGGGTGTGGGGAGCGAAGCCCCCCCACTTTAGTTTGTTTTAAAGTTGTGATTTTTTTTTTCACGGAGCAGCAATTATTTTCCCTGGGAAAAAAATTGCTGTTCCATGAGTTCGCTGTTTAAGGTTTTCAGACTTTTAGGTTTGAATAAAGGGCGTTCAAACTTATCACCATTCAATGTGGTGATATAGACCCAACAAAATCATTCCATGTCAGCATGCTATCCTCTATGTAAATATATGTTACTGTTTTTAAACCAACCTTTCTGAGCAGATGGATTTTTCTGCTGCAGATGTTGGTAATAGCCAGTGTCCACACTTCCCTTGATTATTTCAGTGTCATCATCTTCTGTGCAGTAGTCATCCTTATGAATTGAGAGGAGGTATTCCTCATCTGGTGTTAAAAGGATAAGTGCTGGAGGCCCCCCAATACTGGTACAGACAGTTGTATTCTACCTTGCCTTGGCTCTAGCATGTCCTACCATGTTATTTGCTCTCTTCATGTATTGTGTTAATGTGCAGTTCCTTCCACTGACTGCATTAATGCCCATTACTACTTGATTTCAGGCTTTTTTTCCTCTCAGCTTGTTTGGGTCCCCCTTTGCCAAACAAATGTTTGTCATATGTCCTAAGGGCTGCCATGAAGATAAGGTTTTGCTCATAGGTGAAGCTGCCATTTCTCTGCCTTGATCCCTTGTTTTGCATCATTACTGCAACAAAACAAATATGCCACCATCAACCACAAAAAACTTTGAATGTAATCAGTCAAACAACACAACAATGAATGCATGCCTGCCATACTCAGGAAAAAAAAGTGACACAAACATAATTATTTACACATGCAGAGTCTTGAGTCAGCCAAGCAATGTCATGGTGAAGTAATGTTTGCACTGTCATGAATACATTCACAATAGCAGTTTGTTAACACATTAATTCTTCCCCTAGTCCCTATCACTTTCTTGCAATCAGTACTGTCATTTTCCATTCATCAGAGGGACTCAGAAATCTTCCGGTAAACACACATCTGTTGTGCCAGCAAAATATCCTTGCCCCTTCAGTAATTCGCAGTTACATTACAATATTTCTACCATGTATGTACACTTACTAAATGTCACCAAAATAAATTATTTTCTTGGTGAGCAGTAAAAATTTCCACTGCTGTTGCAATTGCTTTTCATTTACAAATGTCAGGCTTACAGTAATCACTAAAGCCATTGTAATATACCCATCATATTATTAAAGCAAAACATTTCAGAAGTGAACTCACTAAGCTTACTTTAAACATTTTCATATTAATTTCTATTATTTTTTCTTACATTGAACAGTCTATAGTTCCCTAAGTCATTTGCCGCCTAACTTGAGTAATTATAAGTTAATATTGTGATGTTAAACTTATTTAAGTGGGCTATTGCATGTTTACTTCTAGGAATCTCAGTAATACACAAATGTGCACAGCAACTAATGCACATAATTAGGTCTCGACCACTCATAAACTTGTCTTCAGGTTCACATGAGTGTGTTAAAGAAAGTGACAATGTCTACAGCACTTCCAAGCAGCTCCCAGAATGTCATATACATATGAGTTTGCACAACTGTGAAGTATAATTCCTGCCCATCTCACATAATTGGCCACACCTTACCACCTCAAAGGACAGATGCACACACACACACACACACACACACACACACACACACACACACACACACACACACACACACACACACACACACGCACACGCACACGCACACGCACTCACACTCACACACACACACACACACACACACACACACACACACACACACACACACTCAAACACACACACAAATATTTTTTTCTGCAAAAAGTCCCCCTCCAAAAAAAAAATGTTAATACTCCTGCAGTACTGCATGGAGCATGTAAAATGACATGCAGGTGCAATACTCCAAAATGGAATCAAAGGTAATGCACAGCAGCAATAGCAATTGTAACTAAGATAAAAAGTGAAAAACTGAAGATTTTATTAATGACTTTTATCCACCCTATAAATGAAATGTGAATGTTTTCCTTTGTAAAATATATAGGTGAAAAAGCATTTTTGTAAAACCAAATTTGCCAGTAATAACAATGCCTATTCTGATGCTTCTAGTGGTTAACTAGCTTTAGTAAGGGTGATGTCACACCCAAGGGGGTTCTAATCTGTGAACCACCCTGCTCATACTTTTTACATTCTTTTACTGGCACTTTGAATGATAGCAGCAGCTGTGAAGGAATGAGGCTGTGCCCTGAGCCTGTCAGATAAAGAGGCTAAAATAATGCTCTTCCATCTGAGTCATTCATACTTGAATAACATCCAGGCATGGTTGAGAGGTTCCAAACAGGAAAAAAAAAAACATCTGGTAGGAGTTGGGGTTTGCACTTGTCATCCCTGACAGGTATCACCCACTAAGGCCACCCATGCCATCTCAGGTATGGTAACGTACTGAAGAATAGGCCCGAACAGCTAGCTGAGTGTGTTGAATAGATAGTAGCAAGAAGGCCAGAGTTCTATAGTAAGTATTTTTTTAATATTTTTTGGTCATATTAAACATTGACTTAAATAAAACTTAAGACAGTTGCAGAATTTAAGGTATTTGGTAGTAGGAATATGCGTAACTGCAAACATGTATCTATAATATTATTATAAGAATGCAAAAGAAAGCATAAACATATCTGTATACAAAACAAATCCTTACACAAATACATGAAAATGGTAAATGATAAAATAATTCTCTGCATAAATACAAATGTAAATGTATGAGCAAAGAAATATATGTAATGTATGCTATATATTTCTGTGAATTACAGATATACATCTGCATGAGTACACTTACAACTATTTTTTCATGTATATAAATGTTTGTGCATATTCACAAACAAAAAAAATTACATTGCCACAAAATTTCATCTATAGTATGTATTACCTTACTTAATAGTTGAGGCAGTTTTTGTAAAAAAAGGGTTTTGTTTTTGTAGGACAGAAAATATTTATTAGTATAGTAATTGTAAAAGACAGTCATTCCTTCCAATATATTACTGCACATACAAGATGGCTGAACTCATTCAGGCATTACAACTAGTTAGAGTGGAGAGGGGATGTGGAAGTGTCAGGCGAATGACTAGAACATTGCTTAGTGAGAAATAACCAGCCCCAGGATTTAATAAACTCCATGTAGGCTCCATGTAGAGCCTACACAGATTGTATCCATGTACATGATGGTGGGTAGTGCATGGCAGCGAGCAATGAATATTAATGAAGTGCTTCTTACCCAAGTGAGGTTTTGTGGCTCATGAGAGTACTGCTGGTCATGAAGCCTTGTAAACCAACACGTTTATTGAGTCCACGTAAAGGAGAGCCCCACCCCAAAATGAACAGTACACATCAAGTCATACAGACCATTCCTTTCAACCTCTTAGAACAAGACATCTGGACAAAGCCATAAATAATGGGTGGTAAAAGGGCCAGAAATAGGTTTACTTTTTAAATATTGTTCTTACAAACTTACAAAAAATGATAAAACAACAAGGCTTGTGGAATGCAGCTCTGCTTACACGTCCCTCTCAGGGAACAGTACACATTGTAAGTCATGCAGACCTCTCAATTTCTTAGAGCAAGACATATGGACAAAGCCAAATGTGGGGAAGGTGGGGAAGAAATAGGTTCACTTTTTAAATATTGCTCTTGCAAACTTAGAAAATGGCTACAAAAACAGGTTTGCAGAAAACAGCTTTGCTGCCACACCCCAATGAACAGTAAACATGAGAAAACATGCAGACCTCTCAACCTCTTAGAGCAAGACATCTGGACAAAGCCATCAATAACTGAGTGGGGAAGGGACAGAAATAGGGAAGCTTTTCAAGTACTGGTCTTAGAAACTAAGACAATGGCTAGACATAGAACACCCGGTTTGCAGAATGCAGCTTTGCTGCCATGCCCCCAAATGAACAGTACACATTCTAAATAATGCAGACCATACCTCGCAAACTCTTAGGGCAAGACATCTGGACAAAGCATGCCATCATGTGAGTGTATAGAGCCAAATATAGGGACACATGTTAAATATTGCTCTTATAAATGTAGAAAGTTGCTAGAATAACAAAATTTGTGTTAACATGCATTGTCAAAAGAACATGAAGTCTGAAACTCAAAGGCATGTCATTATTTAGTCACATAAATTTTATGAGGAGCAGGACAAAAATAAGAGGCAAAAAGCTGGACATGCTGTGAAAATCTGGACAGTTGTGAGGTATGCTAGGGTCACATTTATTAAATATTGCTCTTACAAACTTAGAAAGTTGAACAAATGACTTTTTTGCATTCCCATGATTTGTCAGAAAGGTATGCAGTATGAGACTCAAATGTCTGTCATTGTTTTCTGACTTCAACCCTCAATATTTTAATAATGATTTGCCAGAAAAAAACACAATTGTATGAGAAATAAAGCAAAATATATGGCAATATCTGGACATTCTGAAGAAATCTGTACAGTAGAGAGGTATGGCTGCACAAATAGCTGTCATTCTGTTAGTGCAACACATCTGACCGAGGCCAACTTAATGACAGGACAAATAACCAGTAACAGAGACATATTTGACATAGATGTCACATAGGAATGTATTAGAATGCAACACTCTCAACCTCTTAGAGTGAGAAATGTGGACAAAGCCATAAAAATGGGTGGACAAAGGGCCAGAAATCAGGAAAGATCATCAATATTCCATGTCCAAACTAATGAAGTTGGTAGAATATATAGGTTGTACATTACCATGAACTTTCTGAACAACAGGAAGTTTGAAACTACTGACTGCACTTTGCAATGATATGCTATTGATTTGCTAAGAAAACAACATGTTATGAGTTAAAGACCGCAACCATGAGACAAAGGCTGAACATTCTGCACAAATCAGGACAGTTGAGAGATATGCACCCAAATGCTTGTAATATTGAGTCTTGGCAGGTAAAATGTTCACCCAGGGGGAAGTGTGTTTATTGAAAAGGGACACGCAGATGAATTTTAGGAATGAACACAGGGAAAGAGTACAGGTGAAACTGCCACATGTACAGCAGAGAAGGGCATGTCAATGGAAGATGGCTGTAGCAGTAACACCAAGCACATATCCATATGGTACAGTATGGACCATAAATTGAAAATGTGTTTGTGACTGTCATACAAGGTGATATAACAATGGGGAGGATTCATCCTTACATGAACAATGCAGAGGATATCTATTAGAGATCTGACATACAACTGACGTAGGGTGCATATTAGGAAGCTGTGCAAAATGATATACCTAAATATGACTGTACTCTCAGCAGAGGTTTCCAGGATGGTGGCCACAGGGAAAGGATCATGGCAAACATTACAAGAACCAACCACAATCATGGACAATGTCTGTATAATACAACCACTAATCAAATGGCTCTGACAGAACATATATGATTTGGCGTGGCAACAGATGAGCTTGCACACACACTGGATAACTAGTATGATACATCCATGCTCTATGAGGGTAAACACGTACACTGTCCTGGTACTGTAATATCTGCAGGAGGTGTTAAGAGGGACACTGCTATACCTGTATGTGACAGTATGGGCACTACAAGCTCATTGGCTTCTGTGCATGGCATATATCAATGGCACAATTCACACTGACACACATGATATACATGCTATTAATGTTGTCACCACTGATGTATGTGGTGTATGCATAAGGTGAGCAGGTAGCACACATGCAACTGATGTAACATGATTGGTGCCCGCACCATCAGGCAGTCATGTATACTCCACAGAAAGAATAGCTTGGTATGGGCAATAAGCTTTGTGATACCACACTGTGACAAAGGTGGTACACTTTAGTTATACATCACTGGAACATGTGTAAGGAGGTGCATGGAGAAGGGTGTATTATACTCAATTATAGGTGATATGAAGGCTGGAAACCATGACTTAGTATGCCCTCAGATGTGCATGTCCTTCACCTATGCAGTACTTGCGTTATAGTCAAGGGAAGTGTCAGCACTGTGACCAAATTCTGGTTATACCTCACAACCTCTTCACACAAGAAATCAGGACAAAGTCTAAAATAATGAATGGGCAAAGGCACAAAAATAGTGACAAATTTTAAATATTGATCTTACAAACTTAGAAAACTGCTATAGTAACATGGTTTGCGTTAACATGCATTTTCTGAAGGCTATGAAGTCTGAAACTCAAACTTATGTCACTATTTAGTGACTTTAGTCCTCAGTGATTTACTACAAAATCTCACATTTTAAGTGGGACAGACCAAAAATATGAGGCAGAAATCTGGACATTCTGAAAAAAATCTGGACAGTTGAGAGGTGTGATTCTGGTGTATGTACCACTTACCCTCTACCCCAGGAATCAGGTCACATACCTTTTGCTGTGACTACAGGGTGTGATGTCCACATTATACTTCAGTGTCCTGTCTGTTTCCTGGTGCAACACATCCCTCCATGTGTCTCATCAATGCAGGTGTTGTCATGGCTGTGGCAGCAGTCTCTAGTATGTGTTAATACTGTGTGTATCATGCTAATATCATGGTTGTAGTCAATAATTACCCACAAGCTGTAGTCCTTCAGGCAGCTGTTTGGACACCGCATGTGTATATTATCTGTGATGTTCATTACTTAACTAAGGGGTAGGCAATGGGTTAGCAGACACCCCTGATATACTGAGCTGATCACTGGACACGAGATATATGTCACATCACACATTTCAACATACTGCGATGCCACATATGTCATACATTGGTCTAACCATTTGCTGATATAGCTGTTTCTGGCCACATGTGACAGTGTTGCTTGAATACCACAGTGTGAATTTTTGTGAAATGCCTTTACTTGTTCAAGCTCCGCAAGACAATATTGTTGTCATTATGCATGTCCTTGACTCTTTGAGGACATCTAGCAGATGTAATGGACCTGATGTAGCACTAACAACTCACACAAGTCTTTTGCATACACCTGGAATATTACTAGTATTGATGTAGAAGAGGTCCATGATGACACGTTAGTGTACCTCACAGTCGAGCAAAGTCAGGATGTCTATACATGCATGCATCAGTTGCTGTCCCCCAATGCAGGTGGATGTATGTTGATGTATACCCTTGTACAGGAACATAGGCCATGTGTCGGGTGTGTTGAGCTGTGTATTCCACTGTATCAGGAAGGTGCATGTGCTTGGTCCTACTACAGGTGATCTATGATGTTGTCACAGCACATTGATTCTGTGTGATAGTCTTGAAGTAAGGTAAGATTGTACATATTGCCTATTCTGATCTGCCCAAGGGTTTTGACATAATCACACATGTAGTTATCATTGACAAAACCTCCAAGCTGGGGGTTAAGCCTTATGCAGGTTGATGGGCAATCAATTGGCTCATTGACAGAATGCATCATGTGGCAGTTAGTAAGTCAACCTGTTCCAGTAAAGCTGTCAACACTGGCAACTCCACAGGAATCTCTTCTTGGCCTTTCACTGTTTGAACTGTATTTCTCAGCAGTTCCGGTTAAAGTAGATGGCCCTTAGCTTAACAAATTTGCTGATTCTTGCATGTTTTGTGCAATCATTGAGTCCACCAATGGTGATAACATAGTACAGGAGGAGGTAACACACACAACTGAATGGTAACAAAGGCACATGATCTACAAATAAATTCAGAAATGTGTGTTTGTAATGTTGTCTGTCTGAAAAGTGGAGTTTCATGTTAATTACAGCACTGACAACAGTCCTGCTATGAAGAAAACCCAATGATGCATGCACTAGGAACACATTTAGATAGAAGTCTGAACTTTGACCACCAAGTGTCTAAACTTCTACTGAAAGTGTCTGTTGTGTACATCATAAGCCACACCATCATACTGACATCTTAGGATTGTATGACAGCACTGTAGTCAAACCATATTACAGCACTAATAGACTGTAATGTTCTTTTTTACATGTACCTCACCAGACACATGTAGCAGCTGGAGAGATGACTGGGCTTTATTAATATGATAGCACAAGACCTACACTCTATGCCATGATGTATGTGGATAGATTAAAAGTCATATAACTGTAAACTGGGAGTAATGCATATCCAAAAATATAATATAGCTGCTGACATCAGCAGTGTCCCACATGCATGTCAAGTAACAGCTCTCATCCACACACACTCCCATCACAAAGTTGATTGCAGTGAGACTAGAACCCCTACCTATCTAGGTACACAGACTACAGAACTTATTGCACATGCCACTGCTCAAGTATGACTTAGAGTGTGTCAAACAACACTTTAAAGATGACAACATCAGCAGAATCTGGGGAGGCAACTATGCTGATAACAGTGTTCCACAAGCTGGTCTAAAACACACTCTATAATGTCAGACAACAGCTCACACTCCAACCCATGTTAGCTGCAGTGATAATAGAACCCCTACCTATCTAAGTACATAGACTACAGATCACAGTACTTAACACATGCAACCCAGCACAAGTCCCATTTACACATGACTGCAGGTGAACTTATAGTAACTGACATCAGCAAGCCATGTGGGAGACAAGGGGTTGGGAGGCCTGCATCACATGGATGTGTAGGCATGTGCAAGTATCCATTGGAGAAGTAACTGTAAAGTACACACTTCTGCACTTTTGTCCACACACACACACACACACACACACACACACACACACACACACACACACACACACACACACACACACACACACACACACACACACACATGCACGTGTGCGCACATGCACGTACACACACCAAGGTGACTGCAGTGAGAACAAAACCCCTATCTAAGGACACTGACTATAGAAGACAGTACTTAATGCATGAGCCATGGCACAAGTCTGATGTATACATGACTGCAGGTGAACTTACAGTAGATGAAATCAGCAAGCCATGTGAAGGACAAGCGTTTGGGAGGTCTACATGAAATGGATGCGTAGGCATGTGCAAGTATCAAAGTACTGGACACCCATGCAAATGGAGAAGTAACTGTAGTATACACACTTCTGCTCTTCTGTCTAGACACACAAACACACACACACCAAGTTGACTGGAGTGTGAACACATGAAATGGATGTGTAGTCATGTGAAAGTATCAAAATAGTGGCCATGCATGCCGTTGGAGAAGTAACTATAGGGTACAAACTTTTACTCTTCTGTCTAGATGCGCACACACACACACACACACACACACACACACACACACACACACACACACACACACACACACACACACACACACACACAAAGTTGATTTTTGACTGCAGTGAGAACAGAGTCCCTACCTATCTAATACTCCAACTACAGAACACAGTAATTAACGCACATGCCATGTCCAAAGACTGATTTACTCAACAGTGTACGTGAAGTTGTAGTAGATGACATCAGTAGGCCATGTGAGGGACAACAGGTTGTGAGGCTTGCATAGGCACATAGCTTCATATTTTCATTTAAGGCTAATAGCCTACTAGCACTAGGGTATGTAGAAGTCTAGCTGTGTAAAAACACAAGTACCCTTATTGAGCATAGTCAGATGGTTGTTTTTAGCAGGCCATGTTTGTGAGCAGCGTCAGCTGGCCCTGTCCATTGGGGACATAGGTGCCAGATCAGAGGCAACTGTGCAATCACCCAACCATAGTCAAGGTTGCCATTGAACAGGGTCATTGAAGAGTACTGCTTCACATGCAGTGGGAGCCTATTTCAGCCTCTGGTGTGGCACCTGTGTCCCTCATAGACAGGACCAATTGTTGCTGCTCACAAAATTGCTATGCTAACAATGACCATCTACATATGCTTAATAAGGGTACTTGTGTTTTTACACAGAAGGTTTCTACGGTCTCATCTATAGTGATAACCATGTACTCCTACAACGTAGCAATACAATATGTGAGAGATGCAAGTATATAATGAATCTAGAATAAATGCTCTCTCTTTCTCTCTCTCTCTATCTATCTCTCAGGTAACAACCAAACAGATATCAAAAGGTTGTCAGCATACACACTTCACCTCCTCAACAAACCAAATGCACAACACAAACTCATATATGAAGAGATACTCATTAGAAGCTTACAAAAAGAGCAGAGACCTTGTAAATGCAAACCTTCTGCACATATGACAGTCCCAACAAAACCAACTACACATACAAACAAATGTATCAGTGTCTCACCCATTAAACCCTTAAGGCAAAACACCCGGAAACCAATATCTTGGTCATAGACGAATCTATACTGAGACACACAGATGTCTCCCTCACCAGTTTGTACAAGGAAAAAGTCATGGTCATCTGCCTCTTAGGTGCCAGAATCTGCAAAGTCATGCATGCACTCAAGTCTCTCAACAATAAAGTACAGTCATATAAAATCTTACCATAATGGTAGATGTCCTTGTTTTCATTGCTGCAGTATTCTAACATAAGGGATTTCCTGCCATGGAAGGCCGACATCCAGCCAGTGTACCAATGACTCCTGTTTCTTTAAAGGTACGGTGAACATCACCCAAACACTCCTTACATAGCATAGGGCATAAAGGTGATATTCAGGCCTACCAAAAACAGAACTGATTGCCCCAGTAGGAACACCAGTCCAGGGAACCCAGAAGGTAATCTGTACATCCAGGAAGGCAAAGGACAAGGGGGGTGGAGGGAGGCAACAAATACTGCAGCAGCAAAGGCAAGGACATCTGCTGTTATGGAAGTATTTTACACAACTGTCCTATGTCCTTATATTCAGTGCTAGTATTCTAACATATGGGAGAGTGCTAAAGCTCAAGAGGAAACATGGGATGGTGAAGGAGAAGAAGAGTCCCCTAAAAAGCCCTGAAGAATGGCACTAGCAAAACCAGCCCTTGCTCAATAGATAAAATCTAACTTGCAGTGCTTGGCAAAGGTATGCACACAAGTCCAGGTAGCTGTTTCCAGAATAGAATTAGTATATAAGCCCTTGAAAAAAAGCACCAGAAGAAGCCACAGCTCTAGTAAAATGAGCCTTAAGTAAAGAAGGAAGGCTCTTGCCATGAAAAGTGTAATAAAAAGACTACTCCTTACACATTGAAAAAGAGTTGCGAATTAAACAAAAATAACTTTTTGATCACCATCAATCTAACTTTTCCCTCCAAGAATGAAGATATATTTCTAGATACTCTGAATCCATACAAACTCTTTCCAAAGTTCTAGCCAGACTGATAGAGAATACGCCTAAATCCCCTAGAATCATCAAAACACACTTTATAAATCAGATACGCAAATTATTCAACTATTTCACCAAATATATTCAGATATTTATGCTAGCAATAACTTGCTTCCTTCCTGTGTTGAGATGGAAACATTTCTGAGTAGCCTTACTTTCCCAAAACTAACCGAGTCCCAGAAAAATATCCTCTCAGCCCCGCTAGCTATTTCAGAGATTCTTGAAGCCATTGATAATCCTAAAATAGGGAAAGCTCCAGACTCAGATGGCTATCCTTCCGATTTTTATAAAACATTTAAAACTACCCTAGCTGCCATCCTGCTTAAACTTTATGAATATTTCTCAAACAACGGTATTACAGACCTATATATTAATCACTCTAAAACTATACTAATTCCTAAAAATACTCTAGATGGCTCCAACCTAAATAACTATAGCCCATTCTCTCTTATGAATGTGGACATAAAAATTATTTTGGCCATTCTAGCAAACAGACTTAAAAAAACTATGCATACCTTAATTTCTCCAGAACAAGCAAGTTTTATGCCTAATAGACATACCTGGGACAATACCTTAACATTAGAAACTATGATAAATCTCACCAAAAAAGAAAGAAACCCTAGATGTGCTATGGTTTTAGATGCTTGTAAGGCCTTTCATCGGGTAAATTGGAACTTTTTGTTTTTGGTATTGTCCTTCTTCGACATCCCCCCTGACTTTATCAACATTATCAAAACATTATACAATAGCTCTTATACGCATTTGTATATAAACAGGCAATATTCTCAACCAATAAAGATTGCAAACGGAACCAGGCAGGGGTGTCCTCTATCACTGCTGCTCTTTAACTTATATTTAGAACCCTTTTTCCTGTATATCTCACAGAAAACTTATCACTCAATTCCTAAAATTCTCAATACTAACATTAGCTTGACCGCCTTTGCTGATGATCTGAATCTTTACTTTGAACATCCTCTTTCTGACACTATAGTTGAATCCTTGAATACCTTTGCCTGTATCTCGGACTATCAAGTCAACCAAAATAAATCCTTTATTTTCCCGATCAGTCCTATGGCACATAAACAATATCTCTTTCCAGATTCTACCTTTCATATGGATTACTCCCTTATCTTGGAGTTTCTTATGACCACTCTTCCTCTTCCATTCTACATTCTAATTTATTAAAAACCTGGCTCTCTATCTCCCAGGATATTTTGAGATGGCAACAGTTAAAACTCCCTATGTTAACTAAAACCTCTATCATTAAAATTAATATTCTTCCAAAGCTCTTTTATCATCTCAATGCATCTCTTTCTTCTACTTCAAATCTCTTCTTTAACAGAGTACACAAAGCCTTTGCAAAATTCATATGGCACCCTAAGACTCTAAGAATCTCATATCAAAGACTTATCTTGCCGAAATCTAAGGGTGGTCTGGTGATGCCCAATCTCCTTCTATACTACAGAATCATTCAGGCAAACAGGATAATCACAATTGCTAATCATCAATCAAACTCCCCATACTTGGACTCCTCTGTGGGTCAAAATGTGGTATAATCATGCCCTAAATAATAATCTTAACCCAAAAGCTCTACCTTTTTTAAGTAAATTAAACCTTAAGAAACTAAAACTACACTATTCCCTGAAGGTGATAATTAAAACTTTTCAGGAGTTATTCCAATCCCTTAATTTAGGAAATGCTCTCCTCCTCTTTCAACCAATTCATCTCAACCCGAATTTAAATCTGAACTGTAAAATGATCAAGTTGAGCAACTACCCATTAATTAAAGACTTTATATTATGGGATATTCATAAACACAGCCACCTGTCCCTAACAGATCTTCAAATTGCTTTAGATTTACCTAAAGAAATATACCATTATCTTGAGGCAATTAAGAGAGCTTACCTTATCATTACTTCACAGTTATCCCAGTACTGACGTTGAGCATAACCGGGTGGCCATCCTATTACAAAACTTAGTTAGCAGGAAAAACATGCTATCTATAGCTTACAGAATCTTTTCCACATTTCTAAATCAAGGAAAAATTATTTTTGCGGATTATTGGGACCAGCAGGGAACAAGCCTCTCGATACAGCAGAAACTCCTGGCTATAAAATCTACCCTTATGTATTCTCCCAAAAAAAACTTTTTATACACAATTTATGATTACAAACAATTTATATTTAACTCCAGTCCACTTGAACAAATTCGATCTGAATGTATCCACTGCATGTTCCTGTTGCTCTTACCCACATGCAGATATTATTCACATTTTGTGGTTTTGTAGATATTCCCATAGTGTCTGGTGCTCACTCAAGGTAAGACTAGACAAAATGGGTTACCACAAATCAACCTTATCCTGCGGAATGGCTTTACTGCATGATACCAGCCTTAATATACCTAAACTTAAACTTTGTGCCCTAATTACACTCTGTCTTCTAGTCAAATTTTACATTACCAAACATTGGATTGACCACTCCAAACTGTCCTGGAGGGGCTATAAGAATTTGGCTATCAAATACATCACCTCTCAAAAACTGCTAATAATTAACCCCAGCAAGCGGACTACATATCAGAAATTATGGGACTTTATCTTTCTACTTTTCACTGATGACTAACAGTTACTTCCTATGTGGCATTTTTATACCCTTGTCCACCACTAAATCCCTTAACCCATTTATTCCTTCTATAGTACCTGTCTCCCTTTTTGATCATGGACATTGTGGTGTTTGATATTTAATTTCCCCCATCTCTCCAGAATTCTGATTGTTGACCAAGGTGAATTGCAGTATGGTATATGTTTTATCTACACTACCTAACTAGCTTTGCATCTGGAGATTTCCCTTTTGTAGCATTTCTTTTTTCTCTTGTTCTTATTGGCACATATGTATATAGGTTATAATTTGGATCACTTTTGTATTACTGTGCAGGATTAATCCATCTATTGTTGCAACAATGTTTTTTTTCTTTTTTTTTTTCTCCTCTTCCATTTGTATTTGTCAAAATTAATAAAATTGTGTTTTGAAAAAAAAAGAAAAGTGTAATAAAAAGAAATAGCCTTAGAAATCCAAGAACAAATAGTTTGCTTGGATACAGCAAGTCCAAAGATATAGGATGAAAAGAAACACATAACTGATCAGATTTTCTATTAGCATTAGTCTTATCCAAATAAACACTGAGTTGCCTATGCACATCCAAAGTATGCAGCACCTTCACACTGTCAGTTTGTGAAGAGGGGAAGAAAGTAAGCAGATTAATAGACTGGTTAAGTGAGAGCTCATTAACCACCTTATGCATAAAAGAAGGGTTAGTGCACAAAGACACTCTGTCCTCATGAAAGATCAAAAAAGGAGGACAAGCCATAAGGACCTGCAACTCAGACTTCTGGCAGAAGTAAGAGCTAACAAAAAAACTGTCTTCCAAGAACAATGCTGCAAGAAAGCTGAAGCAGCAGGCTGAAAGGAAGCCTGAGTCAACTTCCCCAAAACAAAATTAAGATCCCAGGGAAGAGGGAAAGGCATATTGGGAGGTGTACTATTAAGGACACCTTTAAGAAATTGTTTCACCTCAAATCCAGAAGTTAAAGGAGAAGAAAAAGGTAGACAAGCAGAGATAGCTGATAAGTGGGCCTTAATAGAAGAATAGGCTAAACCAGCACTGAGCAGCTCACACAAATAAGAGAGAACCAAAGGAACATCCAAAGTAAGTGGGTCCAAGTTATGAGACAAACAAAAAATAGAAAACCTCTTCCATTTGGATAAGTATGATTTCCTAGTAGTTGGTTTCCTGGCCTCTTACAGGACTTACAGCATGTTCTCAGACAAAAGGTGTCTATGAGGAATCAAAATCCTATCACCTGCAGTGCCAGATGAGGCTTGGACAGGTGGAGATGGATGAGAGAGCCCTTGTTTTGTGTGATTAGATCCAACCTGTGAAGTAACTTGTGATGAAGGCTCCTGGCTAGATTCAGAAGTAGAGGGAAGCAGTGCTGTCGCAGCCAAAAGGAAGTCAGCAACAAGATTTTGGGAGCATCCTGTTGAATTTTGAACAGGACTTTCAGAATGAGAGGAAGGGGTGGGAATACATAAAGAAACATCCCCTTACAAGAAAATGAAAGAACGTCCACCTTCCATACCAGAGGTTCTGGGACTCTGGCATAAAACAGAAGAAGTTGTCTGTTCAGACAAGAGGAAAAATATCCACTTGAAGAGTACCTCAATGGTGGATAATGCCCAGAAACACATCCCTGTGAAACATCCATTCATGGCACTGATTTAAGGACCTGCTCAGAGGGTCTGCCACAATGTTCTGACTGGAAGGGATATAAACTGCCTGAAGAGTCATTTAATACTTGACAGCATTATCCCATACCAGAAGTTCCAACCAGCAGAGAGGATAAGATTGCATTCCTCCCTGCTTGTTGATATACCACATCAATTTGGTATAGTATGTGAACAACTTAAGATGCCCTGGTGAGAAAACAGGATGAAAGGCCTGAAGAGCCACCTACCATGCAACCAACACATAAACGCACATATGCGGAGGTCCTCTCCAAAAACCTACCAAAAGCACAAAGACCGCCCAAACATAAGCACAGCACACATAGCTCACTTGCAGATAAACACAAGGCAAATAAAAACTCACATGACAGTGTCTCACCAAGTAAGCCCCTAAGGCATAACACAAACCTAGTCATAGTTGACTCTATCATGAGACACACTAATGTGCCACTCACCAGGTTGGATAAGGCGCCAGGATCCACAACATCACACATGCACTCAAGTCTCTCAGCAGCAAGTACTGTTGTGACGCTGTCATAGCACATGTTGGTGTGAATGACTTGAGACATACCTCTTTGGACTATATGAAGAGAGACATGATTGAGCTCTCAGATCATGTAGCATACCACCCTCACCTAGGATGATGCCACAATACAAGCAAAAGATGTTTGACTTTAACAATTAGCGTAGTTTCTAGTTGCATTCCAAGGGTATCCAGTTCCTGTCAGCTATGAATGATAGACCTTGATGCGTTGCCAAAGATGGTCTCCACTTGTCACCCCTAGGTTTTCAGCTTCTGACAAAGGCACTTGCCTCCCCATAGTGACTTTTTAGGTGATGTCACAAGTACATTTCCAATATAAATTGTTCCTCAAAAACCAACATCAGAGACATGCTGCTAAATGTTAGCTGTATTAACTTAAAGCTGCATTCATTGGAAGCTGCTCTAACCTTGTAGAATGCCAATGTCTGTGCTGTCACAGAAGCCTGGTTCAAGGCTGTGTAGAGCACCCTGGCCATACCAGGTTAAAACGCCTTCCACTCGCTCAGACCATCAAAGGAGAAATGGGAAATCCGAAGGAGGAGGAGTATCAATTTTTATTAAAGACAAATACTCCTTCAGACTGATAAGGCTAAATAAGTCCCTTGAATTATTCCAAGTAAATCTCTCTATAGGGAAAACCCCCTCCAAATTATCATCAGCTATATGTCTCCCTCCATGAACCAGGACACCCACAATGCCTACCTGAATCTCTTGGAGTCTTTCAATATAACACCTAATACCATAATTATAGGAGAATTTAACTACCCATCAATAAACTGCACTAACTACACCTTTACCAATGCTCTCACCCAGAAATTCTTGAACTTTTTGAACTCTAATGCCCTGGATCAGCTGTTGACCATCCCCACTAGGGGTTCAAATATTCTGGATCTTGTACTTATGAACATGAGTGACCAGTGCACCACCCTAAGTGCACAGTCATCTCTAAAGATATCTGACCACAGGTCAGTCACACTAGAAGTAATAATAATGTCTGACCATCCCTCAGCTGAAATTATACTAAAAACTTCTCCAAAGCAAACTACAATCACATATGAGAGGATATTACTAGATTCACAGCTCCTACCCCTACTTATGGCAAGTATACCCATGCAGAGGCATATGCCAAAGCCTTCCATAAACACCTTCACAACTGCATCAACTCAGCTATACACAACAGGATAAAAGTAATCTCACCATGTAAGAATAAACCTGCTTGGTGGAGATCCAACAAAAACAGGCTATATAATAAAGAGAAAGAAACTGCTGTCCAAAAGCAGTAAGAGAGGGTCCCCTAACTTAAAGGAATCCTCCTTCGCCTAAATAAGCAAATTAGGCACCTAGTAAAAATATTCAAAGCTTACTATGAATCCAGATTGGCCCCCATAGCCAAGGATAATCATAAGGCATTCTTTGGCTACATCAAAACGTCAATGGTAAATCCCAGAGTTACACAGACCTTGTCATAAATGGCATAACATATACTGAACCTGGTGATATTGCTAACCTACTGGCTGACAGGTTCAGTGAGAACTTCTCCTCCCTGTCTCCACCTAACATACCACAAGACATCCCAACTTCATGTCTTCCCCCAGAAATCACTAATAAACACGTGCTTAATGCCCTTTCTTGGGCTAAAAATATGGCCTCTATAGGATCAGACAACATCCCTGACTGCATTCTAAATTGCTTAATGCAAGAATTAGCTAAACCTCTGAGTACCCTCTTTTAACCATAGTCTAAGCAAAGGGTTTGTTCCTGCTGATTGGAAAACTGCCACAGTTATCACCAAAGGGGATTCCTATGCTGAACCCAGGAATTACATATCCATAAGTCTGACCAGCTTCATATGCAAGACAATGGAGAGAGTTATCATGGACATTATCAACAAGGCTATAGATATCTCCAAACACTAGACCCATCCCAATTTGCCTTCAGCAAAGATAGGTTGTGCTTACTAAACACGGTGGACTTCTTTGAGACAGTCAGCAAAGCCCTGGATGAAGGCAAATCTGTGCATAGCACCTACTTAGATCTAGCTAAGGCCTTTGACATCATTTCCCACTTGAGTAACATAGATAAACTTACCTAATTGCAAGTAAACTAGTATAAAGTCAGTTTGGTAGCAAACTGGCTCACCAATAGAACACACACAGTTAAAATAGGGGACTCCATCAATCTTCAGACCAGTAACCAGTGGTGTACCATAGGGCTCGGTGTTGGAGCCCATCGTGTTTGGAATCTAATTCTCAGAAGTGCAGTCCAATACAAATGGTGTGTTGCTAACAAAGTTTGCAAATGACTGCAAACTGGGCATGATCACTGAATCCTCTAGTGACATTGACACCCTCCAAAAAGCCTTAATTAAACCAACAACTAGTGCCAAAGCCACAGGCTCAAGTTAAATTCTAAAAAGTGCATCATCGTCCCCTTTAGAAAGGGAGAAATTCCTGCAAAGTACCACATTAACAACACCACCTTGAATATCCTATCTGTGGTAAGAGATTTGGGCACACAGGTTGACAGTAACCTTTCCTCTGACCACCATGTCTCCACAGTGGTAAGGAAAGCCTTCTGCATTGCCCATCTCATCAATAAATGCAGTGCCTCCAGTAAAAAAGATCCCCCTGAGCTACTCCCTCATCAGACCTATTATAGAGTACAATGCACCCTTTGGTATATTCCTCGCCAGGCACCTGCAGCAATTGGAGAGGCCTCAGAGATTTCTTACATAGAAAATTCAAGGTGTCCAACACCTGTCTCATGCTAAAAGACTGAAATCCTTGTCACTATACTCTGTGTCATACAGACTGCTCTGGGGTGATCTCTACCTAGCATATACGGCAACCACGGATCCCACCATGATGGAAATGCAGCACATTAGCAAGACAAATGGCACCCACTGTACTCGCTCCAGTGACCTCAACATGAGAAACAATATTAACAGAACCTGCTGGAGAGGCAATTTCATCTCCTAGCGGATACCTTTACTTTGGAATAAGCTTCCAATCCAAATAAAGCAGAGCCCTTCCCTGACTGTTTTCAAGCAAAATTTGGATGATTGGATGGAGAATCGTAAATTCATCCCTGAAGTTTCACCTGTGTCCCTACTTGACATGGGCAGCAGGTGTTGAGCCAAGTCTACTTATACCACTATTGCAAGAGGGAAAAACTTAGCTAGGCTTGTAAGGGCCTCAGAGCCATTATCTTAGTAACCTCTTATGATACTATGATAAGAACAGCTCTCATCTCTTTTAACATTGATGTGCTCCTTCTGATGACAAGGCAACCAAATATCCTGTACGTTAGGGAGCCAAATATTACCCCCATCTCATATCTGAATCATCTTTGAACAATTCCTGAGAGGGAAGAGGGGAGATGAAAAGGGATCCCTGGATTCAGAGACAACTGCTGAATCCACCAGTGAAGTTCCTGTCTGAGGCAAGAAAGAAGAGGAACTACAAAGTCTAGATGTGCATGTTGAACCCACACTGACTTCAGAAACCACGGAAACTTTCTCATGTGAAGTTTGGACAGAGAGCATCAGAATAGTGGATGCTATGAAAACCAGAGCTCTCAGAAATTCCCTGGCAGTAATAGAAGCCAGAGGAAGATGAGTGTGAAAGAAAGAAATGAAAATTGATGGTGCAGTGGTGCAGCAGTAGCATTGTTGCCTCACAGTAAGAGTCTACATGTCCTCCCTGTGCTTGTATGGGTTTCTTCTCACATCACAAAACATGTGTCTGGAGCATTTCTCCCCAGGCCTCTACTGAAAATTGGCTTTGTTCCAAATCAGACTTTCCCAGTTAACACATGTTAAATAAATAAATAATTAAGGCCTTTGAAGGTGGCAGGGATGACAGCATTGGCATTGATTGAATTCTGCAACCCAGAAAAACATGATCCTGAGAAGAGTTTTTGAAATTTATAGTGGGCCCCAGGCTCTGAAGAAGGGAAATGGCAAAATAAAGATTTTGCAAAAGGATCTCTGGAGATCATGCCTGAATCAATAGGCCTTCTGAATAAGGAAATAGTTGTATCTCATGAAGCCTGTAAAAAGCAATCACAGGAGCAAGGCATTTGATGAACACCTTTGGAGCAGTAGAAAGGCTAAATGACAAAGCAGAGAACTGAAAATGTTTGGAAACTATTAATAGAGAAACACAAAAACTTTATGAAAAGAGAATAGAATGGAATATGGAGATAAGCATCCTTGAGATCCAGAGACACAATATAGGCCTGAGGGAGCAAGAGATGAAACAGAATCTGAAGGAACAATATCTGAAAGGAAGACACTTCTAAAAAAGTTTTTAGAGGAGAGAGGTCTAGATTAGTTCTCCAAGTGCCCTCTTTACTGTGTACACGAAACAGTCTGGAGTAAAACCTTTTCCCCCTTTGGGACACGGGCACCTCTTGAATTGTACCCTGAGTCAAGAGATTTTGAAGAACCTCTGGGAAATACAGAGGTTGTTCCCAAGAGACTGAGGAATTTCCATAAAAGGAGGGCAGGATTTCCACACTATGACGTAACCCTGATAAATGATTGACAGAACTCAAGCATCCTGAGTGAGCTGAAGCCAAACAGGAACAGAAAAAGAAAGGTGAAGAGAATAAGGAATGTGGCTGGGAAGAGACAGATAGTCATACAGCACCAGATTTGTCTGGAAAAGAGGGCTTTTGAGTCCCTAAAAACTGAGCAGTCTTAGCAAGAGGAGCCTGTTTGCCACTCTTCTTACCTTTAATAGAGGGGATTAATTGCCTATGAACAAAGGCAGGCTTAGTAGGGTAGTTTCTCTGAAATTTAGGCACAGGAAAAACAAGCACATGTTTAAGCTCCTATAAGGTCTTACCCTTATCCTGAAGGGAATTAAACAAACAACCAACAGCTTCCACAACAAAAAGATTATAATCCAGAGGGGCATCCATCAACTTAGCTTTACTATGATCATGTAGAGGTTGAAACCTAAGCCAAAAATACCTCCTCATCACTGAAACAAAAACAGCAGCCCGAGAAGAGACATCTACCACATCATAACTACATATAATATAATGACAAATGACTTGAGAGGAAGTCCATAGCAAGGAAAGAATAGAAGTTTTACCCTGAAGATCTGGAAAATCAGAAATAAGTTGATAGGCCGAAGAAAGAAAAGCCAACACATACCTATACATGTGTGCCTGATAATTAATAGTCCTAAAAGCTAGGGTAACAGAAGTGTAAACCTTCTTACCCAGACACTAAAGAGGGGTCAGCAGCAGGACTTTTATATAAAAAATCATCCTGAGGCACCCTATAAAACCTGTTTGACTTCTTGGGAGCAGGGGTCTGAGAATCAGGTACATGAGAGGCCTTGGAAAAATCATCCAGCAAAGCAGCCAAAACAGGAGGGATAGCTGCAGGTTTAGGAGATTCTAACTGTAGCAACTCATAGTACCTCTTATGGATATCAGCAACCTGAGCTCAATTCTGCTTAAAAAAAAGTCCATCATCCTATAGAGTGAGTCAAAGAAGGAGGAATATGAGTAGACTAAGTCAGAGAATTATCATCAGAATATGATTTATCCTCAGAAGAATCTTGTTTTCTAGACCTGTTAAGGGGAGAAGAGGACCAAGGAAGAGCAGGAACTGTATTCCCTTGAGGAGGCTGTAAGGATATTAAAGTAGTAAATATCCCCTGAGTGAAGGTCTGCAACTCACTTTGTGGATCCCTAAGAGCAGACAAAACACATTTAATTTGTTGTTTCTTTTTAAGGGGACATCCCTGTGATGCTCACCACTGCTAACAATATGTGATGGCCACCAATATGTGACATCCCCATGCTGGGCTAGTAATAAAGGAGCCTGAATCCTCACCACAGATACTGGAGAGGAATGTGCACTTGGAATACAAATGGATACACTCAGTATTTCCTTTTGCAGACCTCTCTGCATCAAGTACAATTTTCCTTAAGAGGACCCAGGGAACACAAACAGCCCAGGGCCTGGATGTCTCTGTCTCCCTCCAGGTCCCCAATAAGACTCCCCACTGGTATAGCTGTAGGGTTAGGTTCTCAGCCGAGTGTCCAAGGCTAGTCCTCCAGCACACTCTCTGTAAACACAGTGCTTCATGTCCCTGTCCCAAGTAAATGACACATGCACTCTTTAAGATTTAATTTTCACACACACACACACACACACACACACACACACACACACACACACACACACACACACACACACACACACACACACACACACACACACACACACACACACACACACACACCTGGGAAAAGCTGGAACAGATTACCAGCTCTACCAACTTTGCTCAGACTATAAGGTAGTTATCACTTCCACCAGTCAGTTACTGTAAGGCTCTTACAAAGGGTATCCAATTACACTGTGTAATATTAATATTAATACAAATGGTAGTAGTTCACCAAGATAGTTGGGCCTTCTGGAGTGGCCACACAGTGTCACCAAATAAATACTAGTGCTGTCAAAGTTTAGATACTTTCTACAAAAACCAACTGCAATAAAAGTTTTAAATATATTTAATAATAAATAATAAAAGTACATGAAAATACTGAATATATATTCACAGTTAACCACAGAGTTCAAATCACAGAAAATAATGAAAACAACATTGATGGACAGGCACATACAAATAAAGAAAAACACTCTCTAAACTAAGCTTCACTATATTCCTGACTGAATCTAAGAGAATTTACTGTTCCCTAATAAGTTACTTACGACCACAAGGCAAGATGTTGTGGGTTAGGGTCTTTCTAGTCAGGCTTCTCAAACAGAATACTCAATACTCTGAGATTTCTCTTTGTAATATCCAAAATATAATTTTTCAAGAGGGCTGGCAAAATGACCTCATCTGGTCACCTGACACTAGGGTCTCACAGTGTAATACTTTTGAAGCTGAAACAGGAATTAGAACAAGCAGCCACAATACAGGGACGTCCCCTCTTTTCACTAAGCTAATGGACAAAGGATCTTCCCCCAGACCTAGCATCTCCAGTGCTATTCAGCACTATGGGGTGCCTTTTAATAATTTAACAACTTTTTTGCATTTCCCTCATTTTTCTTAAAGTTAACCTCTGCTGTACCAGTATCCTCTAATAAAACATATATATTTAATTCAACTATAATACAGCATGTAGATTTATCTTCATTTTAGCAGGGTGAAGTGTTGATACATTTCAACACAAGCAAAGCTCACAAATACATTTTCAGCACTAGCATCTATACAAAAGCAGTTTGATATACAAATAACATGCAGTTCTACTACATTTGTAATGCATGCATCTAGTATAAATCGATTTTATATTCAAAGGACATATCATTCTTTACAAAACTCCAGCTGGCTATGCTGGCACTGAACATATCATCACAGTTCCCACCAAAAAACTGAGAAGGCTCTGACCCATGTTGACAGTTGAGAAGAGTAGTAGGAACTTCTTCCCAAACTAAAAACTGGGGAACTCCCCTAGGCACCTCAGAAAATTCAACCGTGGTTCCCTTGAATTTCTGAGATGAGCACCTGCAAAGCCTCTTCATACATGCTACCAGCCAGATCCTCACCAGCCTCCAACATGGTTTCAGCAAAGAAATCCAGAAGCTTGGCCAGGCAAGCCTCTGAGTTTGTAATGACCTCAGGAGAAACACCTGGCAAAGGCTGGTCAGCAGAAGATTTTGGCTGTACCTTTTTCACCTTCTTCTTCCCTAATGGCTGACCCTCCAAGTGGGAGAATCTGTCCATTGTTTGTTTAGTGAGAAGCTTAAGACACTGGTTCTCAAGATACAAGAAAAGGGAAGAATGTCTACTGTGAAGGGTTTTCTGATCCAACGCCTGATAAATAGAACAAGACGTATGGTTATGAGAAGCGCATAGGCAAAAAAGACACATCATGGTGGTCTTTATGAAGAATCTGTCTCCCACTCTGATATTTACCCTTCCTGGATGACGTTAATCACAAGGAGCATAAAAAAGGTAAGATAAAACAAAATCTGAAATGGAGCACTTATCTGAAAATGAAAAGAAGTCAGGAAACAGGCATAGGTAGTAACTGAATAATGAAAATGTGTTCAACTGGCAGAAAATGGACACAGGTAAACAGACCAATGGTGAAAACATATGTCTGGATTGGCAGCAAAGAAGTTCTGTTTTTGGTAGGCCTGAGCATCACCTTTATGCCCTACACTATGCAAACAGTGTTTGAGTGTTATTCATCATATATTTAAAGCAACAGGGTTCTTTGGTAGACTGGTCGAGTATTGGGCTTCCATGGCAGGGAATTCCATGTTAGAATACTGCAGCAGTGATTATGAAAGCATCCACAGGTACACCTCTGTTGTACTCCATGTTGGAGTAAATGACTTGAAATATACCTTATTGCACTATATGAAGAGAGATCTGACTGACCTCTCAGATTATGTGTCCCAGACAGTTATGTCTTTAGCCCTAAGCAGCATTCTACCTTCACCTAGGATAATGCATCAATACAAACAAAATAATTATTGGCTTATCTACTGGTGTCACTCTAGGGGGATCCAGTAGTTGTCAAGCTGGAATGACACAGTCAACAGACCACACTGCTTTGCTAGGGATGGTCTTCACCTTTCACCTCTTGCATTTTGGTTACTGGTCAATGTACTTGTCTCTCCTCAAAGTGACTTTTTTAGGCAATGTCAAACAAACTTCCTAACATGAAAATATCCTCAAAAGACAAATTTAGGGTTATGCTGCTTAATGCTAGGAGTCTAAATCAGATACTACACTCAATGGAGGCACTTTTTACATGGGAATCTGTCGATGTTTGTGCAGCCACAGAGACATGGTTTAGGACCACAGACAGTACTCTGGCTATAAAAGGCAATAATGCCTTCCAAACATTCAGGCCACAAAAGGATTGCGAAAAAAAAAAACAAAGGAGGTGTATCCATCTTCACAAAAGACAAGTACACCTCTAGAGTGATTTAGGAGTAAGACCCTTTAGAGTTACTGCAAGCACAACTAATTGTAGGAGGAAACCTCCCTCCATGTCACTGTTAGCCACAGGTCCACCAACATAAGGCAGTTAAACCACACAGTGCCTTCCTGGACTTACTTGAGTCACTCATAATACAACCAAACACCCTAAGCATGGGTAACTGTAACTATCCAGCCATTGATTGGGATACATATATGAGCTTAAACATGCTTTCCCTAAGGTTCCTGCACTTTGTAAACACAAATGCTCTGGAACAGTTAGTCTGCACCCCCGCAAGGGCCTTGAATGCCCTTGATCTAGTACTCACCAACATGGGAGATTGAAGCACAACTCCATTTGTGAGATTCTCCCTGGTAATGTCTGACCATAAATCAGTCATGTTTAATGTAATACTTGCAACCCCCCCCCCCCCCCATCCAAAAGGTGGAAAAATCTCTGTAAACCAAACTATAGCCTCATAAGTGATGGCATATATATTTTCAAACTTACAGACACCACTGAAAGTAAAGATTCCTATATGGAGGTATACACAAATGGACTGTATAAACACCTTTACAAGTGTATAGCCTTAACTGTACCAGAATGGATTAAAGCTTGTTCATGAAAAAAAAGCCACCATGCTGGACTTCTAGCATAACTAGTGTATACAACAAGAGAAAGAAACTGATGTCCAGAAATAAGAGTTAACAGTCCCAGCAGAAGAACACCCTCCATAGCTGGAACAAGCAAAGTAGACATCTTGTAAAATCCTCTAAAGTCAATTATGAAATTAAATTAACATCCATAGCTAAGGATTATAACAAGGCAATCTTTGGCTATGTCTGTAATGTAAAATAGAAGGCCTTCCTTTGCAGCAAATTCAGAGTGGATGGTACAACTCATACTGAGCCTGAGGACATAGCCAACCTGTTAGCACACAGGTTTGTCAAGAATTTCACAACAGTGTCTCCACCAATCATATCCCGCAGCATACCTGTTAACAGTTCTCTACCTATTATCTCCAAATAACTGATCCTAACTGCAGTCATCAGTGCCAAAAACACAGATTTTATGGGACCAGATAACATCTCAGGTTACTTACTAAACAGTCTAAAGCAAGAATTATCAGAACCACTGTGTACTCCCTTCAACTGCAGTCTAAGTACTGCTTTTTCCCAGAGAGGGGAAAACAGCAACCATAATACCCTTGCACAGAAGGGCTCCCTCAACCGTCCCAGGCAACTATACACCAATACACCTGACTAGACTTGTCTGTTAGGCCATGGAGAGAATCATCTTGGACCTTATCAACAAGGACATTAATGACATTCAAATTCTTTTCCCGACCCACTTTGGCTTCATCAACAGCAGGTCATGCCTGTTAAACTTAGTGGAATTCTTCTATAGTGTCAACAATGCCCTGGATTAAGGCAAATTATTATATACTACCTATCTCAACTTGCCCAAGGGCTTTGACACAACCCCCACTGAGGCATCATTGCAGAACTCATCCACCTGGGGTTTAACACACACATGCATCATTAGATGGGTAGTCAAATGGCTCACCAACAGAATACACACAGCCATAGGTGGGGATTCCACCTCTACCAGCAGACCTGTTACCAGTGGTGTCCCACAACAGTCTGTGCTGAGCCCCCTTCTGTTTGGAATGCATTCCTCAGAAAATCAGGGGAATAAAGACAGCCTATGAATCCAGAAGTCCTCTGACAATGACAATCTGGGTACAATCATTGAATTCCCAAACAATGTCAGCATACTACAAAATGTGCTTACATACATAAATGATTGTTTCCAGTTAACCCAAATTAATGCACTATTATTCCTTTCAGCAAAGGAGACATCCATGCAAATTGATCTATTAATAATACTCCCCAATGTTCCAACCCAATGGGGAGAGATTTGGGAATGCAGGTCGATGGCAACCTCACATGTGTCCACAGTGGTAATGAATGCCCTTTACGTTGCACACCTCATAAGTGACAACATACCATCCAAGACTAAGGATATTATCACTTCACTGTACTTGTCCCTTGTCAGACCAATAAAAGAGTACAATGCTCCCTTTTGCATGTACATAACCAGACACCTGCAGCAGCTGGAGAGACCTCAGAGGTTTCTCACTAAGACAAGCCAGGGCCTCCAAAACATAACCTCTACATGGAAAGACTGAAAGCCCCGTCACTGTACTCTGTATCCTACAGGCTGCTGAGAGGTGACTTGTAGTTGGCCTATAGAGCAGTCTCAAACCCTCCCTTAAAGGGAATACTGCATTTCCCCAAATCACATGGGACAAGACTCATTCACTTTAGGGACGTTAACCTAGCCTGCGATATCAACAGGACATGCTGGAGAGACAGATATGTCTCCAAGAGATTACCACTCCTATGGAACAAACTCCCGATTCACATGAAACTGAGCTCCTTTATGGCCCTATTTAAGAGTAACTGGGACAATTGCATGGGAAATCATGATTTATCCAGGGGCTTTCACCTATGTCACTCTCAGACATGGCCAATCAGTGCTGATCATTGATTTGCAAATATGGACTACGTGCCTTGGTCTATAAGCGAACAATGGTGCAACTTGTGTAGGCTTGAAAAGGCCCTATGGCCATTAGCCTAGTAACCTGCTATGATACTATGAACCTAGGGCCATTATGGCAATAGACTCATATGAACCTATGAAGCTATGAACCTATGCAGGCCTGCCAATATCTTCTCAAACACATGTGCTGCTGATGTAATGTACTATAAGTTCAGCTGCAGCCTTCCAAAAGTGGGACTTGTGCTGCGGTGCTTGTATTAAGTACTATGTTATGCAGTCTGTGTACATAGATAGGTAGGACTTCTATTCTTATTGTAGTCAACTGGGTCTGTGCTCTTGCTTGACATTACAGAGAGTCTTTTACCGCAGCATGTGGGACACTGTTGTCACCATATTCTCAACAGATACTGCTGATGTTATCAGCTATACCAGATGTCTGGATATGTAGTCATCCCACCAGGATATGGTCAGACACTGGTCTGGAGGTGAGGCAGATGACACCTCATCCTATAACAGACAGATGACAGTGACATAGCATTTAATCTATCCACATATGTCATGGCATGATTTGTAGGCCCTGTGTTATCTTCCTGAGAAAGCCCTGTGGTTTCTTCAGCTGTTGCATGTGTTTGTAGAGGTACATGCAAAAGAGAGCATTATACTGTATTTCTATTCTGATGAAGTTTGATTACAGTGCTGTCATATAGTCCTAAGATCTGAATATGATGGTGTGACTTATGATGTGCACGATACATTTGTCTTCAAAGATCATTAAAGAGAGAAGTTAGAAAGTAATGATACATGTTGCAGTTGCTGACATCAACACCCACACAACAGCATTCACTATAACATTGTGAAAGTCTGATACTATCGACTGTCTAACTTTCAAAGGTCAATATAAGTCAAAGGTACAATGACCAGTTCAACAACACAGATAGAAAACAGGGTTATGGCACAGTCATCATCACTTATACAATGTGTTCTGGGGGGGAGGGGGTCAGGAAGCCTAGACTGACACAGAAGTTCAGGGCATGTGTGTGAGTAGGAAGGAGAAAAAGGCAGACACTGGAATAAAACAACAAATGTGCATTTAGACAATTTGAGTAAGTGTTGTATGTGTGTCTGTAGGGGTCCTCCCAGTGAAACTGGTGTATGAGTGACTGCATGAACACAGCCAAGCTCTGTGCTAGCTCTACATCTTGGTCTGTCAGACAGGTGTGAGCCATGCATGGTAGAGGCATCAATTCATTGTTGTTGTCCCCAACAATGAGAACTGTCTCTTCCAGGAGTTGCAGAGACACATCCACACCCATGGTCAGATGCAGTGCTGCAACCTGAACTTCAATGATGTCTGCTAGGCAAGCTCCCTACAAGGGGACATCTAGGACCATGACTCATTGGCATACCACATCTGTGTGTGGACAGCAGTCTCACTGACAGAGCAGTGAAACTACTGCCACTATGAGAGCATGACCAGTCATTACCACATTGACTGAAAGCACATGATGTGGCTGACCTACACCCACGAGGATGCTGTCCCCCCAGCAGATGTTCCATCACAGACACTGCTTGTTCCATGATAGTCATTCCTCAGTCCATCTCAGAAACCCCTCATTCCAAAGTGACATTCATCTGATCCAGTGAATTGGCAAGACAGTGGAGGCCGTCACCAGAGTCAGACTGTGCCACATCCAGAACCCTGAGCATTTGTCTGGAGCACCTATGGGAACATGTCTGAACCTCCATGATGGCTCTAAACATACATTTAGTGGGAAGGTGGGTGACACCTGCACCAGGTGGTAGAAGAAGGACAGCAGGCCCTCTCCAAGCACTCCTATCAATCCTCCTGTGTAGCACCTCACCCACACTGTGGTTATGGACAGACTGAACAGGCAATGAAGCCACTGTAACCACACTTCTTTGAACAATGTGTTATCCCTCTACTTGTCCAATATCTGTCACCTCATTGGACTTGGTTGGTGTAGGCCTACTTGGCTGTGTCTGATGGAAATGGAGGGGGTGGCTGTATGTCAACCTGTGTGTCCAATTCAACCTCTGAACACCCCAACGTTGCTTCAGTTTGGCCACCATCATCATCAGAGTCTGCAAATCAACTGATTAAAGGTGGCACAGGGCTCCCGGTCCTACTCTCATAACCACTTGTGATTAAAAAGCATGAAACACAGACATACATTAAAATCTGCACTACTGTAGTGCAATGTATGCTTACAAATTAACAGCACTTCCACTATTACAGAAAGTGCAGCAATACACACAGCAGGCCTCAGATCAAAATCACAAACTACAATATTTCATTGAATTGCTCAACACTACTGACAGAAAAATATTTAGCTTTCTAGCTAGAGAAGGCATACTTCACTGTGCTCTAGGTGGTCCTGGCAGAAGTTATGCAATAGGTAAGGGCAACATCATCACAATTAAGAGTAACACAGGGGTTAATACATTTACCCCCATATTGTGCGTTAATGGTATTTTGAACAAGAATGTGGCTGATAACTCCAAACTAAGCTTATAACTGTAGCAATCTTCAATCACTCCACCAAAAAAAAAAAAACAAAACATGTTGATACAGAATTCACTTATTCATTTCAATGGTTGTACTATACAACAGTATTCAATTGTTGAGATACCAAAGCTTACCTGGAAGCTCCTCTTGGGACATGCTTGCTGTCTCGGAAGATGTTGAGCCCACATCCAGGACATGCTGTACTGCACTCTCCTGGGAGCTGTCTGGATCTCTCAGATTGGCCAGAAACTCTTCACTTGGGGTAAGTGGTGGTTCCCTAGCAGGCCTTATGCAGGTAACCTTTTGGTCATGGACCACTACAGCTACTTGCCTCCTTGCAGATGTTATCATGTCAGTGGCCCTGTGGTGTAACTATACATATGTTCTGCTGTGGCCACCCACGGCATTGACATCATGAACAATCTGCTGCCATATTTGCATCCTACGGACCATATCTCCCAATCCCTTCCCAGGAGAAAATCACCATGTTGCCAAAACCCATCAACTATGACTTGATTTTAGATATCATTGAAGGGGGTCTCCCTAGATTGACACGTCTGAGTGACATAGTTGTAGGTGCCTTAAACGACAACACAAGTATAATGCATTTAAGAATCACATAACTACAAAATAACTGTTTTTGGATAAAACAGAAAAGGTAGTCAGTCAGTATTATGCACTGGAGAAACATAAAGCAGTCCAGAATGTGAAATACTAACAACAGGCAGGATACAAAACAAGGAGATTAACAAGTGCAACATATCCTTGTTTGTGCCAGAAGAGAAAAGTCACCCCCCCCCCACCAAAAGAACTGTCTATTCTTGTTTGTGCCATAACAGTAACTCATCCTTGCCCTCACAAAAGTAACATGCAAATGACCCATTTTGCTAACAAAACATCTTTGAAATGCTAAAAATGCTATCAAAGGACCTGTTCTTGACACATTTGTACATATTTATCACACAACATTTCATTTCCATGTATTGCCAATCATATGTACTTCTGAAACGGCTTGACAGACAGGCCCATTTCATTAGTACACTGCTAACTAATGCATACAGACAAAAGTATAAAAACCTGTGCTTCACACTTTTCTTAAATACATTCCACCATATGTAGTATGTAGGTAACAAAAGGGGATCATATCTGCTAGTTCATTACTCTTCTGTACAGCTATACCCTGAAGAAAAAGCATTTTTGCAGTCTTCCAAACATATACAACTCTTCTCACCATCATTTGGCTAGCTACATGCTTGCTTTTTTATGATGGTGTAGATTATTAATGGATTGCATCTGTCTTTGTCTGTGCTTCAAAGCTGCAAATTACAGCATAAGCAGCTGAATTGCTTGCTGATTAATCAACCCAACACAGTGGAGCTATTCAAAAGCTATAAAGCATCCATGTAGACCCCGTGCTGTTTTTTTTCCTGCAGACATCAAGACTTTTGGAGTTCAGACATAGAAAGTCTACACATACAGAATGTTATAGCCTGCTGCTTTTTTAGTCCATTTGTATGTGCAAGAGACTAAAGCCAGTGCTATTGCTACTGTCAATAGCCCTAAGCCAAGAAGAAGAGACGTCAGTCCACATTTAACTTATCCAACCTACATGACCTGCAAATTATAGAGAACTATAGGGTGGACAGGGACATAGAAAAGGAACTCTGCGACATCTGTCACCCTCAACTCAGATCCAGAGCCAAATGAGGGAACAAATCCCAGAGGAGACTACATATGTGTAGCCCTTAGAAAATTAACTACAGATACCTTTCAGAGCCCAATTCTGGTGTCACAGGCATCAGCATCTGGGGTCCTCTACCAATTCCTGGATGCCATGCTCCAACATTTCAGTCAGCACATATATTTTCCTGTAGTTCTGAGGAGAGGGTCAGAAACACTTAACAGTTGTAGCAGGTAGCACACTACCCTGCAGTACTGGGTGCCATAGAGTGCACTGATGTAGAAATGAAGACATCACTTGGAAAACAGGGTAGGCTTTACATTCACAGAAAGGGCTACCACTCTATCAGTTCCCAAACTGTGTGTAATGCGAAGGCAATTATCTTGATTGTGTGTGTTGGAAACCATGGCAGTTACCATGACTCACATATCTGATACACTCCCAAGTGTACCAGAAGTTTGCTAGGAGTGATATCTCACAGGGTCATCTACTGGGGGATGCAGCCTATGCAACGGAACTGTGGCTGATAACACCTATCAAAAATGCACACACACCCACAGAAGAATGCTGCAATGATGCACACTCAAACCAAAATTGTCATAGAATTTGTGTTTGGCCTGCTGAAGTGACAGTTCTGGATCCTAGATACATCTGGGGGAGCCCTGCATTGCAATCCATATACATGTACAGAAATCTTCACAGCATCTGCCATGCTACACAACATAATCCTAAGGAAACAGCTGCAGCAAAATCAGCAAGGGTAAGGGGGACATATCCCACCACCAATGCCAAGGTCACCACAGCCACAGGCAAATGAAGAGTCATAGGGGAAATCACCTGCTGCTTTGAGCGTAGGCAGATGTAAGCATGCTCAGTATACCCTTACACTGGCTAAGAGACAACACATAGCACACTCACTCACCACCTAGGGGCCAAAAACTTCCTCCTACTCACATACATATAGTAACACTGATGTCAGGCAACTTACACAACCTTACCTCCCCATATATTCTCTGTCTACTGCTTGCATCAAACAGAGTCAGCCCTGAACTAACACTGTGACAACTGCAGCATTTACAAGGTAAGTCTTAAACCTGAAGTGTATGGTTTAATAATATTATGGTGTATCTTTCTATTTCATTAGTTGTTACAGTAAGCAAGGAAAAGGTGGGAGATTTGTATAAACATTACTGTAATATGTGACAGCAGATACTTTTTTGACTTATGTGTGGGATAATTCAATGATTGAAGTCACTAAATAATGACATACATTTGAGTATCAGACTTCAAATCCTTTGGAAAATGCATGTTAACACAAACCCTGTTCAAGCAGCTTTCTAAGTTTATATGAGCAATATTTAACATTTGTCCCTATTTTTGTGCCTTTTACCCCACATTTAGTCAGGCTTTGTCCAGGAATTTTAGCTGTAAGAGGTTGAGAGGCATGGTTCCACGGCTGTATTTGAAAAGTTTTCGAATACAGATGGAACAGCATCACAGAGCCTACAAGGTTGCTTCCTACCATGTTGAATCATTCCAGCCTCTTTCCTTTAATTTGCATGCTAATTGGGAGCTATGATGTTTACATGGTGCCTGCTGGGGTGCGTGCATCTACATGGCACTTACAGAATTTAAATTTTCCTGCACTCATGTATGTAAAAAAAAAAAAAAAAAAAAAGTGTAGGCTTTATTGAACTCCCCCAGGTGTATTACTTCTGCATACATTTATAAACCATTCTTTTATATGCCTACAATTATTAGGCAGAAAACTATAAAAGCAGACATTACTGTCCAGAGGTTTATATACTGCATCCACTTGTAACAGTATTATGTTTTGTTTAAGGATGACTGAATTTAAAAGAACTGAAGACTTCCTTTTATTACAGTGGGTGTACAGCTTCTGCTTCTGCCTGAATAAAATTGTCAGACTATTACATGAAACTGCAATTTAGATATGCAAGCCATAACAGTTTAAAAGCCAAACCTAGACTGAAAGTACATAGAAAGTTTCCAGGCAATACCCCTCCTGCAAACAGACAAGCTGTGCACACGTGTAAAAGTATAACAATTTAAAGGAAGATGTAGCTGCTATTTATAACTTGCATTATTGTAAATATTGTTACAGTATAAGAAGTCATATATATTAATAAATATTTAAACAAATGCATCAGTAAATGAAATGCCTTGCATAATATTAGTAGTCATATGAGAAATGTTAAGTGAAAAAATGTGAAATAAAGGAAAATAACTATTATCTTATGTCTTCTCTATCTAGAGGACAAGAACATTGCCTATAATAAAGCCCAGCACAGTAGGAGACTTTGCAGATTAGACAAAACCATTACTAAGCACAAATAAAATAGTAAATACAGTATTCTGTCTTTAGCTGATTTCATTTGTCTATATAACTGAAAATATTTATAAAGGATACTAAATGAAGGCCTACATTGTTTTCAATAGATTATTCCAACCAAATCTAAAATATATGTCAATCCCCCGGATTCACTATCCTTCCGTGCAGGACTACCTTAGTCCTGCACGGAAGCGGCCGTTTAGGAGCAGGACGGCAGCACACGGACGTGGCCGTTTAGGAGCAGGACGGCAGCACGCCATGCATATCAATGAAGGCACACTGCCTGAGCTCCTAAATGGACAGGGAGCATGTATGAGTGCAGGGGGCGTGTCTGAGAGCAGAGATCTCAGAATATACATGCCCTGGCAATCAAGAACAGCAGGTTATGAGTAAGAATGAGCGAGACCACTCATAGGTGTTTGCATACCACCAGCAACATCCCCCCAAGTGTACAAGAGCAATAGTTAAAACATTAAATATAAAGAATGTTTTTTTTTATAAAACAGATTAAATTTAACTGTAGGTGTGCGGGTTTGCCCATCGCTTAGCTACGGTTAATGCAGCTTAAATGGCACAAGAGGTTAAAATGCAAGATATATGCAAATGAAGCAGTACAGCAATAATGTAGTGGGCAGAGCATTCACTTTATGAGCAGTCATTCCTGTTTCGAGTCCCACTCCAGTACAATCCATTTTCCATGTCAAATCACTTTATGACCAATTTTTATTTTGCATAACCTACTAAATAACATATATTTGTAAACTGGAGTACTGCATTAAATGCAGATGTGAGATGTCATTGTCATAATGTTGTAAAGTCCACAGATAATCACAAGTGCCCCATAAAGTATATGTACACAGGAATCAGGGTTATAAATGGAAGGTAAAATGTGTAATGAATGATAAATCCATACAGTTTCCAAATCCACAACCTTCCCAAGAATCATTTGACATTGCTGTCTAAATTAGTGCAGTGGTAAGCGAGAGTACACAGCAGTAAGCAAAAGTAAGAATATTTAAGCAGTAGTAAGCGAGTTTAAGCCTGTTTGCATGGGGATAAGCAATTCCACACAGTTTAAGCAATATTCACGCTAACTCTCTGTAAGCATATTTAACCAAACGTTAGCATTGCTTACCATCATGCAAACCCATGCAAACCCGCTTACAATTGCTTAAAAGTGCCTTAATCACTCTGTATGCAACAGCCGCTGTCCTGGCCAGAAACAAAATAAACAAACTTTGCAGGCCTTGAACCCAGGACTCTGTACACTACAGTCAGAGTAGTTAAGCACTAAGCCATCACAGCAGTACATAGGATTGAGGTATCACCAAACAGATCCTCATTACAGGAAAATCAAACTGGACATGTGAAAGGAATCTATATACAGTTTTATGTTGTATAACCTACTATATAACATAAATATGTGAATTGGAGTATTGCAGTAAGCCCAGATGTGAGGTGTCATTGTAATAAAGTGTTGAAATCTCCTAATAAACACAAGGACTCAATACAGTGTATGTACACATGAATCTTGGATCCCAAACACATACATAACATGTAATGAATAATAAATCAATGCCAAAAAGCAAATATAATACAAATTAAATATTTAGCAATGCTAAGCATTGCACAGCCCAGCTTAGTAGATGTAAGCAATGTGTAGCCCAGCTAACTCAGTCTGCCAATTGGTATACTGCTTTAAGTATTGCCAACCTTAGGTAAGCAGGTTTGCCCATAGCTTAGCATTTTCAAAACCATCCAATCATGGCAAAGTGTGGGAAACCAGCCCTACTTAAACCCAACAGGTGAGAATGCATCTCATAACTGGTTATAGCTTCCCCCTGTAGGCACTATGTCTGGAATGGGAGAGGGTGTGCGCTTTCAGGCACAGCACTGGGGCATCCAGGAGTCCAGAAACATGGCAAGACTCCTTGTGAAAGACCATGACCAGAGACTGCTGCAGGGCCAGTACTAGGGTTTCCAATATAAAGCGGAACCCTTGCACTGTCTTGCCTGTGACCTCACCAGTGCCACTGGCATACCCTGGACTGGTGAGCAAGTCAGGCATCACTATGCTGACCTGAAGTGGAGAAAGAAGGATCTCTTGGATCAGTGGATCCAAGAGGCTAGGAGGACAGGGGATGTCTCAGCCATGTGTAAGTATCAGTCCACTACCTGTTTAATAATTGCCAGCTCATGCATATCATGGATAGGTATGGTTAAATGTTCCTCTTATGTCTTTCACAGTGGCAGGTGAGCGGGCTGTGAACGAGGAAGCCCATGCCTGTAGACTTCAGCAGTTGTGACGCGAGGCAGGTTAGTAATACTCTTACATGTACTGTCACAGGAAATAAATCTAAAGTAGTAGTAAGTTAATTGCCTGTATAAAAACCTGTATTGTTTAAGGCATACACTGCATACCTCTGAGAATAGGGCAGGAAGAGTCTCATATAGGTTGTATGTAAATAAAAGCATAATAGCCTGACAATAAAGTTATAACTGTTGGACTGCATTTGTTTACTCTGGTATCATATGTTAATGTAGAGTTGCAGTCACTTAATAGTACTGTTGTATTAAGCACTGTTACCCACACTGTGCTACATAAATAAAATGTGTAGGAATGTCTGCATATGACTGTTGTAATCCCAAGAGGTCATATAGTACAACCGAGAGAGAGTTAGACAGAAAACAGTGAAAAGACAGACAACAAAATCCAAATAGCACACTCAACTGTGACATGAACTGTTGTATGTTTTGCACACAAAGCCATGATTTGAATCCTGGGAGTGGTAGTAGACTGCATGCAGAATCATACCCCAGAACTGTACAGATATGTCCAGAATGTCCATTAAACCAGTCCATATCTGCTGCCTGTCACCCTGTCCCCCTGACAAATCAGTGGGATGATCCCAGACATTTAGGCAGCAAATACATACAACTGATTGTCAAACATCTATAAGAACCAACCTGTCACTCTAGCAACTCTCCAAAATGTTATGAGAGTAATAACCCAAGTATGTTCCATCTCCACGCCCATGTTGTCAAGCTGTGACTAGAGTGTGCACAGTAACAGAGTGAGATGTATGTGCATAATACTAATGTGGATTCTGGTAATTTGTATTGCAACATTCAGGTAGTGCTAACAAACATTGCTCCCACAGGTCTGTCAGATACGAACACTGTGCCTAGAAATAAAAGATTGATATCCTGTACTGGTACTGTTTACTCTGGTATTATATGGCATTGTTAGTGTTGCAGTTGCTCTGAATAATACAGTATTGCTCATCACTGTCAGCCACACTGTGCTACATAATACAACTGTCTAGGAAATCCTATATAAGAGTGTTGTAATTACAAGGTCAGAATGTAAAACCACAGGAGAATTATAGACAGAAATCAGACGAGATATCTATATAGCACACTCAACTGTGATGTATAGTTTTTTATTTTTAGCAGATACAGCCATGGTTTGAATCCTGGGAGTTTTAGTAAGCTGTATGTAGAATCATACCCCACAGGTATACAGAATTGTCTAGAATGTCCAGCTAATTGGCCCATATCTGCCGGCTGTTACCCTGTCCCCTTGGCATATCAGTATGTTAATTTCTGACATGTAGGCAGCATTTCATGTCATATAAATGACTGTCAGACCTGTACATATTTGGAAAATGCCAATGAAAACAAACCTGTCATTGTACAGTTCAGTAAAATTTAAGAGGGCAATAATCGAAATATGTCCGGTTTCAACTGCATGTGGTGAAGACATGCCCAGAATATGTGCAATAAGAGATGGACAGGTATATGCATAACATCAACCTGGAATCTGGGAGTATGTGTAGAAACGGTTAGGTAGTGTTAACAAACAATATCTCCACAGGTATACCAGGTAAGAGGTGTATACTGCAGGTAAAACTCAGCTCATGTATATAGTAGTCGACATCCATGCCACTGTCCAAACTAAGGCAATAGAGTAGTGCACTAATACCTGTAAGGCACAGATCACAACACTGACTAGGAAAGTAATGAGAACTACAGGAATATACTAGTTGTTAACTGACATCTTTCTCTCCCCCCACCATATCTGCAACAATAAACTAAATACACAACTCAATCTGTATGTGCTGCATTAACTCTACTGTTGGGACATACATCCTATTGTTTGATAATTATTTAAATTTGTTTCTATGCATGTGCCATGTTGAAATGCTCCCACATTGGTGGCATGCTGCCATCAATGTACTGCATGCTGTTGTAATGACCACTGTCATTCCATATATGCATGCGTTCTGTTTGCTATGCAACTGCTCCATATCTGGTGTTTGGGCTAATGGGAATATCTATGCATGCTGTTATACCTAATCATGGAATGTGTTGACTATTTATAACCCACATATGTTGATAAAATTTAAACACCATAGCACTTTTGGAAAGGTCAGTCCTGATGGACCCACCTGTCCCACCTCAGCTGGCCGTGGCACCAGGCACCAGCACATCTGGGGCCCAACCTGGGACCTGCTCGCCCGTTGGTCCTGCACCACCTTTGGGTGGAACCACTGCAGGGGATGGGGCTCACCTCCCCCTGGGAGCGGGCACTGACAGGAACCTGTCACCTGTCACCAGGTCATGACGCATAGCGTGCTCTGCAGGGAGTTCGGAGACCTGCTACACCAGCTTGACGGCTGTGAGTCACAACTAGAGGGTCAGCCTGACCCTCCTACTCAGCCCCCAGCAGAGCCACCTTCGGGGCTGTGAAGGTGCAGTGGTGACTGCCCATGGATGGGGACCTCAGTCCCACTTTTTCCAATAGGGGGATCATGGGCTTTTGATTTCCAAACACCCCTCCCCATCAAGGTGTTTACCCCCACATGTGTCATATACCGCCCCTGTATGTGTCTTGTTTGTCATGTCTTTTAAACTGGCCAACCTACCTACCCAAATATACCTACTATCTCTCCCCAACTTTCCACTCTCATCTGAAAAAAGGGGCAATCTGTTCCCCCACAAATCTTGTCCTATACATAGCATTCCATTTTGCACACATGTCCACTGGGCACATGTAATCTGGTCTAATTGGCATAACAAATTATAATTGTTGTCCTCACACCTCTCTCAGGGGTGTGAGTGTCCAAATATATCTCCAAATTCAGTGTATATGCACAGCTGTTGCTGTACAAGAAATAGGCAGCTATGGACCTTCCCTACACCCTTCCTGCACATTCCTAGCTATTTTTCCTAGTGTCTGTCCCTCTTTGTGCCCCTTTTTCACCACTTTCCTATCAACTCTTTTTCATTTCTTTTAAAGAAATTAGCACAGGTGTAAGTGGGAGTAAGAACTTTTAAGCAGCTGTAAGCTGGTTTAAGCCTGTTTGTGTGGGGGTAACCAATACCTACACAAATTAAGCAATGGAGAATCTAAATCAGTATAAGAAACTGTAACCAAAAGTTAACAGTGCTTACCTCCATGCAAACCCACTTAAAACTGCTTTAATCTCTCCATATCCAACAGCCCTAGTTATGCCCAGCACCAGATAAACAGCCTCTGCAAGGCTCAAACAAAGGACTTTGTACACTACAGTTACAATACTTAACTACTACGCCATGACAGCTGTGAAGACAGCTGCTGTTTTTCCAATATATCTGTTCGTACAAATAATAAATTGTATTGAACAATTGCTATGACTTCCACAATTGTGTAGTACTTGTTAGTGATATTACTGTTGCATTACATACGTTGTTATATCTAAATACATACATATCAGATACATATGGTGTGATACATCTGTGAAGGTATACACAACCGTAATGTTTACACATGACAAGGATATGGATATATACATATACATATGTAGATATGTGTCTACATGTAGATACACATATATATATATATATATATATATATATATATATATATATATATATATATATATATATATATATATGTATTTTTACACATCTGTATTGTGCATCATATATATCGCCATTTATAGATCTGTGAGTGTGTGTGCATATATATATATATATATATATATATATATATATATATATATATATATAAATATATATATATATATATATATATGTATGCACATCCTACATGTACAGATATACCTATTTATGTCGAAATATATGTAGATATCTATAACTATATGTGCATATGTATCTAAACAGATATACCTATTTCTGTTGATATATATATGTAGATATCCATAACTATATGTGCATATATATCTATATATCTGTACATGTGTAGACTTATATAGCCATGTGTAATATATTTGAGTTTGTATATATATATATATATATATATATATATATATATATATATATATATATATATGTGTGTGTGTGTACAATCTCACTCATACCCCTGAGAGAGGTGTGAGGACAACAATTATAATTTGTTATGCCAATTAGACCAGATTACATGTGTCCAGTGGACATGTGTGCAAAATGGTCAGTACAGGCATCATTTTCAAATCTAGGTGCTTAGGATTTCCCTCTCTCTTCCCCCCTTGGCCGACCTGGTGTGACTCAGATTGAACTCTACAGTTCCCTACAAAATGGTATCTACAGGACTGCAATCAGTTTCTCTCAACATTTAAACAGATTGAACTCTACAGTTCCCTACAAAACGGTGTCTACAGGACTGCAATCAGTTTTTCTCAACATTTAAAGAGATTGAACATTACAGTTCCCTACAAAATGGTGTCTACAGGACTGCAATCAGTTTCTCTCAACATTTAAACAGATTGAACTCTACAGTTCCCTACAAAACGGTGTCTACAGGACTGCAATCAGTTTTTCTCAACATTTAAAGAGATTGAACATTACAGTTCCCTACAAAATGGTGTCTACAGGACTGCAATCAGTTTCTCTCAGCATTTAAACAGATTTAACTCTACAGTTCCTACAAAACGGTGTCTACAGGACTGCAATCAGTTTCTCTCATCATTTAAACAGATTGAACTCTACAGTTCCCTACAAAACGGTGTCTACAGGACTGCAATCAGTTTCTCTCATCGTTTAAACAGGTTGAACTCTACAGTTCCCTACAAAACGGTGTCTACAGGACTGCAATCAGTTTCTCTCATCATTTAAACAGATTGAACTCTACAGTTCCCTACAAAACGGTGTCTGCAGGACAGCAATCAGTTTCTCTCATCATTTAAACAGATTGAACTCTACAGTTCTCTACAGAACAGAGTCTACAGGACTGCAATCAGTTTCTCTCATCATTTAAACAGAGTAGGTTGCACACACAAAAAGCATTTGTTAAGCTTTCACTTACAGTGCTGTGTAATTAAGCAGATCACCATATTGGTCAGCCATAGGGCTCTTTTTTTCTACTTGAGTGTTTGCCTCCTTCCCCTGTAACTTAAATAAATTGACTCTTACATTAAGAGCTATAATACTTACCTTATAGCTTTAGGACACCTTAGGAAACCTTGTAAACTGCAATAGCCCTGCTACATTTGCCCTCGCTACGCTCAGGCTCTCTTTGCTCCCCTCCCTGCCCCCAGTACCTCTAAATTTATAGTACTATAGCCACTCCCCCACTTTCTAGATCTTATCTGCTTTCATCTGGGATAATTCCACCCATCCCCATTCATCTACCTGCATTTTAATAGCACCTATTAGCTTTCATCTGGCATTCTCCTATCCCCCTTCCAGTACCTTTACCTCACCACTCTATCTTCTGGTGTTGCATCACCAGGTAAAACAGTTCCTTAACTCACTAGCTGAATCTGAGATAATGATATACTCCTCTTTACTACCCCTGTTGTTCACACCATACCTCCTTACTGTGTATGAAAACCAGTTTCTCACAGGATTTCAGGTCCCAAAAGGCCATACTATCACCCCAGCTGTAAATCCTTCCACCTTCAACCATACTTACAGTACCAGATCCTATCCAACATCTTGTTCACTCTATCAACATCTCAGCCCCAGGCACATTGGCTCTAGATCCAAACACTATCACAAACTAATAAACAAATTCCTGAAGTTCATCACCAAGTATAGACTCAACCTAATACTTGGTGGTGATATTCACCCCAACCCTGGCCCACTCACTTCAGATACACATACCCCCTCTACTTGCAATCTAAGCTACAAACCTACAATTAATAGGCCAACTAACTCTCTCCTAGCCTGTCATCCAGGGGCAGCTCGTGCTATCGGATTGCTGGACTGCAGCCCTCCCACCTAGAAAACACAAAAGACAAATCTTTAAAATTAAAAAACAAAAACAGAGAAAAAAAAAAAAAAAAAGCATGAGTCCCGACTCCTCTGTACATGGGCAGAGGCATTTGAAGACCTCAGACTGCCTTTATCAGCAGTCCAGATAGAGACAGACAGGTACCCAGCAATCATTGCTGCAAATGCACCCAGGAATCAGTGCGGTGATGACCGCACAGAAGAGGAGGTCCGGACTGCTTCAGCTGCAGGCAGACCCAATGAGGACTGAGAGAGGTGAGCACTGAGTTGGCAGACCCAATGAGGAGTGAGAGAGGTGAGCACTGAGCTGGCAGACCCAATGAGGACTGAGAGAGGTGAGCACTGAGCTGGCAGACTCAATGAGGACTGAGAGAGGTGAGCTGCTCTCGCAGGACATTCATTGCACTGGCTTGGCTTCATTCAGGAGGTAGATGTTTTGGTCGCTGGCTGGATTGCTCTGTTTTGTGGGCTGTTGAACAGGTGGGACATACAGCAGGTAAGTGAAGGGTGTGTGTTCATGGATTACTGCTTCAGGTCGCTGGCTGGATTGCTTCATTCATCTGTTGAACAGGTGGGATAAAGTGAAGTGTGTGTATGGGTGGGACAAAGTGAAGTGTGTGTGTGTGTGTGTGTGTGTGTGTGTGTGTGTGTGTGTGTGTGTGTGTGTGTGTGTGTGTGTGTGTGTGTGTGTGTGTGTGTGTAATGCCCCAGTTACTATATACTGGTGGCTAGAGAGAAAATGGTGGTGGATAGAGATACTCAGGCTTGAACCCTGTACTTTGGATGCAGGTGACATGGACCTGAATTCCCTGTCCACCACCATTTCTCAAAAAGTTGCAGATTTTTGCCTCATATTTGTACTGTTCCTCATAAAATCTGTGGTTTCTGTATTTACATTTTTCCTTGCAAAGTGTGTAGTGTAGTGGTGCACTGGTAGCATTGCTGCCTAACAGCTACAGGTTCTCTGGTTTGATTCTTGGCTGGGGTACCTTCTGTGTGGTGTCTGCATGTTGTCCCATCTTGCAAAGATGTGTCTGGAATTTCGCTCTGCTGAAAATTGTCTTTTGTTCCAAGTCAGGCTAGTTTCCTGGTTAAATGTTTAAAAAATAACAGGCATTTGAATTTCAGACTTCATATTCTTCAGAAAGTACATGGTAACACAAAATTGTTCTAGCAGTTGTCTAAGTTTATAACATGGATATTTGAAATTTGTCCCTATTTTGGGGACTGTATTCCCCCATTATTGGCTTTGTCCAGGTATTTTGTGCTAAGGTTGAGAGTTATCTATGGTGAGAACTGTATTCATTGAATGTTTGGGGGCTGAACCCCCCCCCCATTACTGGCTTTGTCCACATGTTTTTGGCTAAGAGGTTGAGAGCTATAGTGAGAACTGAATTCACTGAATATGTTTGGGGGCTGTATTACCCCCATTATTGGCTTTGTTCAGTTGTTTTGTGCCAAGAGGTTGACAGCTATGCTGAGAACTGAATTCACTAAATGGTAGCCATTTAAGTTTGTCTTCCTCTCTTTTACAAAACAGCTGATTTGGCATAGTGGTATGTTTCTCTGACTGTTTTGCACAGGGTCCCCTGGGTTAAAGATATGGCAGTGAAATGTATGTTTATTCTAGCAACTTTCCAACATTATACAAGCAATGTTTAAAATGTGTCCCTGGTTTTTGGGCTTTTGCCCCCCCCCCCCAGTAAATTTTGGCTTTTTCCAGATTTCTTGTGCTGCAAAGTTCAGAGATACAGCTGTGTGTCGTGTAGATTTTACAAGGAGCTGAGAGCTGCAGGGAAACAAAACTTTAGTGCTTCGCATTCTGAGTCTGCTTGCATTAATAGCACAACAGGTAGTGTACTTGCTTTTGATGCAGAAGGCTGTGGGTTCTAGTCCCACAGTAGATAGATGCATTGCTGACACTGTAAAGTGGGTGGATGCTGCAGTCCCTTTTGGCAAAGATACCTAGAGTAGTAACTATGAACCTGAACCTGTTATCAGTTTGCCATACAGTCCCTATTGCGATATTACTAGCTTATTTTTTTTTAATGCATGCAACATAGGCAATATAGTCCTCAAGGGCAACTGGCACTTTATTTGTAGATGAATAAACAGTGACATATAAATTTGTTTGCTAGCAGCAAACTCTTCATTGTTACAGATTTCTTTAATGTGGAATTATTTAGATGACTTTTACTACTTTAGAGATTGTGCATATTTACTGATACTGGTGGACTGTAGAAGGTTGAGTAGACTTTTATGATGGAAATATTCTGAATTGGGTAGTTTTGTCATTGGTGCATGCATTTTGTTTCACTGTTTACTGGAAAAATGTTCAAAACAATAAATTTAAAATGCCGTCTAACAACTGTACTGTATTGTACAAGGAATATAATTTAGTAGAATCAGGAAGGTGTATCAAAGAGCACATGTATGTTTCATGTGCAAGGGGCCTATGATTTGAAAACAGCCCAAAGCTAATCTTTATCTGCACTGGCAAAATGTATTTTCTTTGAATGTGGGTTTCAATGCTGTTTCATTTAATGTGAGTTTCAAGGGCAGAGAAGTTTTTTAATGCTAAGCCTGTTTTCATTGTGAGACTGTGTTGCTTTGTTTAGCAGATGTCTTAGTGTTTGTGCTGTAAAATGCAAAATAAAACTTTCAAATGAAATCCAAATCATCATAGAAGTAAAGCAGTATGCACATTAGTGTTTATGGTAAATGGAGTGAAATAGCCAAGTAATGGATCATTGTAATGGCTGCAGGGGGGAGGGCTCCATTCGACCATGATTTTGTGAGGGGGAAGGGTGGCAAACTCAAAGACAGCCCCAGCTGAACTACACCTCCCAACTGTCCATATTTTCACAGAATGAATAGATTTTTCCTTCTTATTTTTGGTTTGTTCCTCATAATATTTGTGTTTTTCTGGAAAAATCGTTTAGGAATGAAGTCACTAAATAATGCCACACTAAGTTTCAGACTTCATGAATGGAATGATCAAGATGGCTGCCGACTAGTTTAGTCCCTACTCCTTGAGCTCCTCACAGCTATTTAACTTTTGTTTTTTTACAACTTTATACCAATTGTTTTCCTCAGTTTTTTTACTAAAAGATTTTATAAATCTTTTACTACGAATTTGGATTATTTTTTACTCTGGACTTCTTATCCTGGGATTTATTTTACCTCAGAACAATTTTGTTCTCTCTGCTGCTGGGACACCTGCTGCTCCAGTCTATTCCTGGTTCCTGAAATCCTGTCAATTGCAGTTCATCTCTGGGCATGGCTACAAAATCCGACTCCATGGAGACTCAGCCTACAAAGGCCAAATTTTCTTCAATGCTCTCTCCTGAAAAAGATTCCAGTTCAAAAGACTAAGGACATCTAAACAACCTACTGAAACTTCCAAAGTAAGTAATAAAGACTTAAATGATTCAAATTTCCTTTTAGACGAACTAAAAGTAGCATTAAAGCCTATCCAAAGTGCTATCCAAAACTTTTCAGAACAATTTGCTGACTTTAGTAAAACTTTAAAGCAAATAAATGATAGAATGGATATGATTGAAAACAGAAATTCAGCTTTAGAGTTAAAACAGATTCATTGGAAAGTGACCTTAAGTCTAAAGACAAGATTATTTCTGATATACAAGCTAAACTGTTGGATTTGGAGGCCAGGAGTCGAAGAAATAACATCATTATTCGTGGTTTGCCTGAATCTTATGACAATAAAAACTTGCTATCTGTGACTAAGAATATCTTTGAAACATTGTTAAACTGTGAAACATCTTCAAAGTCTATAATTGTAGAGAGAGCACATAGAGCATTACGTGCAAAGCAAGATTCTTCCACACCAAGGATTATTTATACTAAGTTATTAAACTTTCAGGATACTTTCCAGATCCTGGAAACAGCTAAAACTAAAAAACAGTTCATATGGAAGTCTCACAAACTATCTTTTTCCCAAGATCTTCCTTCTCAAATTAAACTAAATAGACAAAAACTTGCCCCCTATTGTGCTGACTTGATAAAAGAGGGATAAGATTTTGTATGTCCTATCCAAATACTTTGTCTTTTACAGTTAATGACAAAAGGTTTGTGTGCTCAGACCCCAAAGATGCTAAAGACATTTTTCTTAAAACATTTAGAAAGCTTCTAGACACTATATCATAATATGTCACTGTCAATGGAATACAAAAGTGTTATTTTCAGACAATATTTATAATATAGGATGTACATGTCTGTTATGACCTAATCCTATTTCACTTCAATAACTTGTTTTGAATTTATTTTGTTTTAATTCTGATAAGTTTTAAATAATATTGTGCTATGACAGGCTTTCCAGATTTATAGATTTACTATAAGTGCTAAAAACAGTCAAATAGTTATGTTTCTTTCATTTCCTTGCTTTGTGTGAAGGCAGTATACTAGTTTTTTTTTTTAAAAGCTTTTAAATTACAGTACCCTGTGTCAGTTATAAGATTTATGGAGGGAGAAACCGCGCCTCTCGAGACTCTTGAAGGAAAAATCTTCTGCTCATAGCTTCAGCTGCTGTTCTACATGATCGCGCACCCACTACAGACTCTCTGAGATGGATGGTGACGTCATCATTTGTTCTTGAAACGACAGCTTAGCATACACAATTGTGCTTGTTTTCAGCATGTATTCAGCATCAGGAATGTTTTATTAGGACTTTCTATCATTTACAGTGTTCCTCTTCACAAGCGAAGGATGTTTTTAAGTTTAAATATGTCTTTCTCACACGTTACATTCAGCGATCCTATACATGTCTCTCTCGCTCCAAAGCGAGCAGTTACCTTCATGCATTAGGATGGAAATTGTTCTTGAAACAAATGAACAGGTTAGTTTCATTTATTACAATTCCAGAAAATGGGTAAAGAAGAGAACATATATTTTCCTACAAAATGTTGTTTTTTATGTTATCTTGAAAGATGCCAAAATGTTTAAATAGACAAGTATTACACTGTACACCTGTTCATTTGAGAAATTCATGCATTTTTTTCAGAAGCTTGATTACGGGACTGCAGTTGGTGGTTTTGTTATAGAAAGCCTTTACACAAATGTAATGCTTGGAATGGATATCTTTAAACGTTATTAGCTAAACTTACCTGTCTATATTTAAACTCCTTGATTTTTTGAGTTTAGCCTACTTGTTTTGTTCTATTTAGATGTTATAATGAGTATATTTATGAACACTGTGTTTTACATCCTGTTTGCTGTATTGCTTTTGTATTTTAGAAGGACAGTTTAACTATATAATTTAACAGAGCCATTAGTATAAGTATTCTAAAATTTATTTAAATTCATATGAAAGTACATTAATATTCATTTAATCTAGTGTACATACTGTAGTTTAAGGTACTATCCAATAGTTCTTATTTGTATTTATCTTTGAACATTAGATGGCGCCAAAACCTATTTCAATTTATAATATATCATTGTGAGCAGATGCTATATTACTGCTATTTAGACAGTTAGCTTACATCTATATTGAATTGTTTTTAGAGTATGGTCGTTTGGAGGACAGTTTATGCTTTATTTGAACTATAGTTAAATGCTCATTCTATAGTTATTTGAGTTTTTATCACACTTATTGTCTATTTGACTACTGGGAAAAAGTTACTAAGCATTAAAGAGTGTTTATTGGATAGTGCATAATTTTATCTGTTTAGCAATGTTTATGGCTTTTTATATATATGTATATCTAAAACATCACCTTATATATGATACAACTATCCTAGATTTCTCACTGTTTTGTTTACATATATGATAGTGTTATTAGATGGGTTTCTTTATATTTATTTACATTACCTAACATATGTTCTGTTTTAATTGTAATACTTGTTATGCCGTATTGTTTTAGTTAATCAAAATTTATTCTATTTTTTTTCTTCTTTGAAATACTTGAGGAAATGCATTTAATCACTATAATTTTTACTTAATAATAGGAGCTTTTAGCTTAGTATTTCAAGTAGGGATTGAGTATGTTGGACATCTTGAATTTAGTTAGTCTTGTATATAGTTTTAGTAGTATTACTCTGGTTTTAATTTGTGTTAGGCTTCCTTTGAGCAATTTTTATATTAATCCAATGTTATTATTATTTATAATTACAACTTCTATCTTATTCACTTCTGATCTTCTTTTATCACAGGATGATTGGTGGGTAGGCACTAGGGTTAGGATAAAGGATATTAATATACATTTTATTGCTCTTGAAAAATTTTTTTTCTTTATTTTTCAGCAAATGATATTTGTTGACCTGATTGCATATTCAAATGCTGCTTTTTCTTTTTTTTTCTTTTTTAAAGTATTATTGGATTTTTACTTTGAGTTCACCTTTATAGCATCAATAATGATTGTATGCCTTGAATATGCCAGTTGATATAATATTGGATTCTTGGAATGTTAGAGGTATTCAAGGCAAAGCCAAAAAGTCATTATTATTTCATTTGATTTTTAAGTCACAGGCAAATATGTGTTTTATTCAAGATACCCATATTCCGCGTCTTGATTGGAATAAAGAGAAAAATAAAAAATGGATCAAAAAGATAGTAGCTTCAGGTGACTCATCTAATTCCAGAGGAGTAGCTATAATCATTAAACAAAAATTCATGGGAAACATTATTGATGAGAAATTTGATAATGAGGGGAGATGGTGCTTATTTACCACTTCTATTGTTGGTCTGGACAAACCTCTTTTAGTCTTAAACTTATATGGCCCATGTAATTCACAACATTTGTTCATTTTAAAAATTTATAATATTCTCACATCCTATAAAGACCACCATATTATAGTGGGTGGTGACTGGAACGCAGTAATAAATCCAGTAATTGATCGATCCCGTTCCACTGTTACTTATAATTATCAATCTACTATGGCCCTTAATGATTTGATGATGGAATATAATTTAATTGATCCACTTCACAATGTTAAAGTCTCAAATAAGAATGATATCTATACTTATTACTCCAAGTGTTACCGTTCGTGGTCCAGATTGGATTTCTTTCTAATTTCTGATTATATCTCAAAATATATTTTGGATTTTAACATTGAACCTAGATTCTTTTCGGACCATTCAAGAATCTCACTAAAATTAAACATAAACTTTAATATTAAAAATAAAATTGACTTTAATAAGTGGTCTTTAAATAATAATTTACTGCTAAATGAAGATATTTGCAAACAATGTTCAGAAATATTACAGGAAATGGAAAATAACCTGGGGTCATCAGACATTTTTTATGACATACAATGGGCTGCATGTAAAGTGAGATTAAGAGGATTATTTATTAGTAAAGCAGCTTTTTTCAAAAAGCAATACTTTAAGAAAGAGGAGTTCTTAAAATCTAGAATTTTTTCCTTGGAAAATCATCTTAGACTGAATCATGACCCTACTATAGAAAAACAAATTCTCGACTGTCAGAAAGATTTAATTTTGCTTCACCAAAATAATCTCTCTTTAGCTGAACAAAAATTACTTGCCTCATATTCAGAATGGGCCCAGGTTCCTTCTAAATTATTAGCGAGAATTATTAAAGTTAATTTTGAAAGACCGAAAATCTCATCTTTATCTTATAAAAATAAATTATATAACACGGATGAAGAGATAATTCAGCTATTCACTTCTCTCTATACTGATTTATATTCAGGTTCTTCTAATTCAGTTAATGATAATCACTTAAAAATCTTTTTAAATTCTCTACATTTCCCTAAATTAAATGATAGTCAACAAAAATTACTTTCTGCTCCTATATCGTTACAAGAAATCTCGGATTCAATTGATAATCTTAAATTGGGAAAATCTCCTGGTCCAGATGGTTTTACTCCAGAATTTTTCAAAACTTTCAAATTGGTAATTCTTCCCTTTCTTCTCAAAGTATATAATCATATAAGAGTTAACGATATCTCAGATATTCATTGGAATACATCTAAAACCATCCTAATTCTAAAAATAATAAAGAAAAATCTGACCCAATAAATTATAGACCCATTTCTTTAATAAACGTAGATATTAAGATTTTATCATCTATTTTGGCTAACAGATTGAAACGGATTTTACCCTCAATTATTTCCCTAGATCAATCAGGTTTTATGTCCCACAGACATGCTTGGGATAATACTCTGTCCTTAGAGTCTATCATTCATCTCATTAAAAAATTCAAACCCTATATATGCTCTGATCATTGATGCATCAAATGCCTTTGACAGAGTCTGTTGGAACTTTCTCTTTCAAACTATGTCATGTTTCAATATTCCTTTATTCTTTATAAATTTTTAAAAGTTTTATACAAAGATATGTTTACTAGACTTTACATTAATGGTCAATTTTCTTCTCCTATAAAGATTACCAGAGGAACAAGACAGGGTTGTCCATTGTCTCCCTTTCTTTTTAACATTTATTTAGAACCTTTGTTGTTGTATATTATTCAAAATACTTTTCATAATGTCCCCAGAATTCTTAATACCAAAATTCATTTTTCAGCTTTCACTGATGATCTAGTTATTTACTTCCAAACTCCATTATCTGATTATAGAAAAATAACAAACTCCATTGATTACTTCTCTTCGGTTTGAATTATCTTTTAAATTCTTCTAAAACTCATATCTTTCCCTTAAATCACTTAGCACATAAATCATTTTTGTTTTCAGATCATCATTTTCAGTTTACTTATAGTATAAAATATTTAAGTATCAATTTAGAACACAATAATAAATCTTCTTTTCAAAATAACATCAACAAAGTATGGAACTCAATATTATCTGATATGGACAGATGGAAACATCTAAACCTTTCACTTTTATCAATGGCGGCCATAATTAAAATGAACATTCTGCCTAAATTCCTTTACCAGTTCACATCATCTGATCAGATAATTCCAAAATCTTTTTTTGAGTCTGTAAATAAAGCTTTGGCAAAATTTTTATGGTTCCCTAAATCTGTTAGAATTTCCTATTCCAGATTGTCAATTTTGAAGGACAAGGGTGGTATAGGCCTTCCTAATCTATATCTCTATTATTTGATTGTCTCATCTAATAAACTTCTCACCATATCTAATTTCAAGAATATTTCTTATACAAATCATTCTTTATGGATACAATTATGGTACAATTACATCATTTCAAAAAATATAAATCCAGAAGCTATTCCTTTTATCTCTTTGGATAGTTTATTTATTAAAAATATGTCTACTGTAATTAAACAAAAGATTAGAGCCTTCCAAACCTTACTCAAACTATGTAATCTAGAAAAGATTTCTCACCTTATTCAACCAATTCATCTAAACCCAAATATAATGATAGACAACAAACCCTTTAACTTAACAAAATATCCTTTAATAAAAAATTTAAAAGTTAGAGATGTTTTGAAATATCTTGACTTATCTTTACCCGATTGGCGTAAAATTTTGAAAGTAAATTGGAACTATTCACCAATCCTTAGTCAACTAAGAGTAATAATTAAAAACACGTTTTTATGTTTAGACCACATAGAACTACAAATGAAAAACCTCGACACGATTATCAAAATACTTTCCTCATCAGATAAAATGCTCTCAAACTCTTATAAGTTAATCAATAGCTTAATAATGGACCATAATTGTCTTTTATCAAATGTTTGGTTAAGTTATAACTCCCAATTGTCAGAGTCTCAGAAACTTTTGGCCATTAGATATACAAAGGAATTTATCCCTTTTAAAAATTATCATATACACAATTAATGATTAATAATGACGCCTACTATACCCCATACAAATTAAATAAATTTAACCCAAGTAAATCCCCATCATGTTCATGTTGTTCTCACCCCCAAGCAGACCTTCTACATATCTTATGGTATTGTCATTTTTCTCACAGATTATGGACCTCTTTGAAAGTCAGATTGCAGAAAATGGGGTACCAAAAGTCTACATTGTCCTGGGAACTTGCTATTCTTCATATTCCATTAATTCATCTTTCAAAATTAGATATTCATGTTATCATTTTTATTTGCTCATTACTAAAACTTTATATAATACAAAATTGGCTGGATTGAACCAAACTAAATTGGGTTACTTTCCAGAAAATGGCTTTTTCATATATTGATGCTCAAAGGCACTTAGTTAGAAGTCCAAAAAAAGCATTAAAAAAGTTAGTGTTAGAAAAAGTCTTAAATATAATAAATAGTTAATGTTAAAATTTTTTTTTTTTTTTTTTTCAGGTTGCCTAACTTGTATATAGTGTACATATTGCGTATTGCTTTATTACTTAATAATATGTTAAATCTCCTGAAGGATTGTTTTCTCATCTATGAGTCGAAATATGTTTATTTATACCTACTGTTCATGTATAAAACTTCTAACTGTCTTGTTATTTATATATTTAATAAAAAAATTTTTGAGAAAAAAAAAAGTTTCAGACTTCATAACCTTCAGAAAAATGCATGCTAAAGTAAGACCTGTTATTCTATCAACTGTCTCAGTTTATACAAGAGCAATTTTTAGTACTGTTTATATGTTCCCCCAATATATTTGGCCTTGTCCAGATTTATTGCATTAACAGGTTGAGAGATACATGCAAATAAATTGCTTTATAGAATTAGGCATAGCCAAACCTCTCAACTGTCCCCGAATTTGGCTCAAAATGTTGCTCTTCCCCTAATAATCCCTCCGCAAAACAGCAATTTTGGAAGAAAACATGGAGGGTTTACAATTAAGAAATAACTGTAATAATCAGAGTTATATATTACTTTTATTTCAGAAATGCATGTAGATTCTTTTATTTTGTCAGCTGCTCAAGTTAGCAGTACTATTATTAAAAAGTGTCCCTTCTTTGACAGGTTCCCAGCTGTATTGTGTGGCTATTTTATATTTTTGCATCACATTTTTGGTCCATTTTTCATAAAATAGTTTTTTTTGGCAAATTAGTGGTAAATCATTAAAGACTGAAGTTAGAAAATAATGACAGACATTTGAGTTTCAGATTTCATATCCTTCAGAAAATTCATACTAATGCAAGACCTACTATTCTATTATCTTTCTAAGTTTATAAGAGCAATATTTAAAAATTGTCCTTATTTTTGGGCCTTTGTCCCACTTCTATGTATGGCTTTGCTCTGAGGGTGAGAGGTATGACAAATGTGTCAGGGCCATCACTGTCAGACAGAGACATTTCAAATTCTGACATACTTGTTGCATCCCACTCCCCAATTTAGTGACTCTGGATGTGTCCAAGCAAGGTAAGGAGCAGTTGTGCAGTGTAAATGTACAGGGTATCCCCCCATGCAGTGTAAATGTGCAGGGTATCCCCCCATCCAAGGTAGACACAAGTACTACAGTGGCTTTTCATCTGTTCTTGATTTTGCAGAATAGTCTTGTTTCTGTCATATTTTTGCACTGTTGATTTATGATTATTACTCAGAAAGTGCATGTTGCTCTGTGTTTTAAGTAGCAATGCTTTAATGACCTTCAGGTAAGCTTGTCTGAGATCATAACATGCAAGTAAGCTTTAATAAGCATACTGTTAAAGAATTGCCCACATTGAAGCCTTTCTGTTGTTGCCATGCAGAGAATACTTAACTAGATAATGTATAAGCATTGGGTATAAGAGAATTTTTTTTAAAAAATATCACTTTTTAATTGGAATTTACTTTTGATGAAGGAATGTTGAAGGAAGTTATTGTTGAAGTTATTCTGTTCTTCAATTATTACCACCCCTTTTTGTGTTTACCACCACTTTAAGTGTTTTTGGTTTATAGGCCCATCTGGCCTGCATCTGCCCCCCTGGGCCCATCACTCATATTCACTCAACTAGTGCTCACTCCAGGTATTCTGAGATCATATTCTCCTACTGTGTACAAAAGAGCTGTACAAAAAAGAAAAAAAATTAAACTTAAAAAAACCTTTCTACATAAGTGGGTATTTGAAAGCCAGGCTTTCTAGGTCTAAGCCCAGCTGTTCCCTTGTTCCTTCTTTCTTGAGGCTTTTCTTTTTTTAGCTAGTTTTAACATTTTTTCTAGTTTCAGCACTCAAATCTGTTTCTTGATCTCAGAAAAAAAAAAAAAAAAAAAAAAAAAAATTTTTTTCTGCTTGTGTGTGTTTGTTTTTACTTTTACTTTTCTTTTTGCATCATCTCTTAATACTCAATTATTTATTACTGCTTGGTGTAACTCATTCTAAGCCTTTTTTTTTTTTAACTTGGGCTGGGGACCAGTTAGTAGTTGTTTGCACTGAGAGGGTTTGTGGGTCTGCTGTTGTGGCAGAACAGGTGCCCACATCATCCTGGGGTTGAGAACTGCTGATTGAGGGCTCAGTGTCTTTTATTCTAAAGTGTATTATTTCTGGTTTTAGCACCCGGGCTTTCGTGGTCTGCTCTTGCTCCTTCAGGCTGGGGTCTATTCTTCTTAAATCTCACTATGCATATCTGACTGTTTCTTACTGAAGTTCAGTGGTGTTTGTTTTGCCTGCTGTGGACTGCTTGTTTGATTCTGCTTTGCTGGATCTAGCTTGTTTGTAACAGGAGCTAATGGTATTATTGTTACAGTATGTAACAATATTATTTATTACTGCTTGGTTGTAACTTGAGTTAAGTTGCTTTTGGGGTTTTTCAATTAAGTTTTTTGCTTTCATTTCAGTCTTTGTGATTAGGAAGGTTTCTGGCAAGGTTTGTGATTGGTGGTGGCAGGGCAGGTGGGTTGCTTTCGAGCCTTCTAAGTTAGGTGGCTGCTGATTGGTGTCCAAGTGTATTAGTTCTAGTGGAGAGCACTTTTTGGGTAGGGGGTTTATTTATCAAGGTTTTTGTGGGGTAAACAGGCGTGGTCTGCCCTTCTGGACTCTGCCCTTCTGACTGGAACTCTGGAGCTAAGGTTGGAACTGAATATTTGAACTGTATCTTACTGAAATTGGTTCACCTTGTTAGTGTGAAATCTAGCTGTTTGCTGATCCACTAGATCTGATCAAGTTTTTGTTGTCTGTTGTGTTTTGTTTGTTTGTTTGTGGAAGCCTATTCTAATTCCACCCTCCTTAATCTAGCAAGCGCTTCTGTTCTGACTAGGCGTATGGATATCTGCATTATTTATTCCTTGTTTTCTTTGAGAAGGAAGTTTAGTGTTCGTTTTTTTGCATTTAGTTACTTGTAACAACATGCACTCAAGTTACCTGGCACTTGCTCACTAAAGCAATTATATAAGTCAGCACTAAAAAAAGAAATGCATATGGCAGTATTTGTAATAAAGGACAGGATTACATTATTTTAAGAAGCTCATTACACTTGTTGGAGACTTCCAGTGATCTCTGAGGGATTTACTCGTAAACTAAACAGAATGCCATTCATGTGTGGTCCATAACCTGTACAGTAATCCTTTAAGCAATGCATCTTGAGCTTGTTTCTTGTTTGCTTTTCATTTTTTACTTTGATCATGTTTTCCCCATGAAACAATAGTAGATAGTTGTCAGGCAGCAGGTCTTTTTTGGATAAAAAACATTTTTACAAGTGGGGGCATCACAGAGATTGCTACTTTCAGCATGCTACTTGGTACTTTAATAAAGCTGAATATAAATTATAATTAGAACTGCAGTGCAAGGAGAAGCGGTTTGAGTTGAGTGCTGCTTGTTTTCTTATACTTGATTTTGACTGGCATTCCAGTAATGTATTTAAAAAGTAATTTATTTTTTCATGCCTCACAACCTTTTTGTTTCCATCTAGATATTAAGTAAGCTGTCAAGCAGCCAATGCATTGAAATATTTTTATTCTTTTACACTTAATTTGTCTTGATTGGACTCTCATAATGAGGGTTTGGCACCCAGGGCAGCATATTTAATTAAAGTTTAGTTTTTGTGGTTTTGAGCATAGCTCCTCCCCTTTCTAGTTGTCTGCACCCCTTCCCATTGACCCCACCCATTCGGCTATCTCCTGCAGCCCCCCTTGGATTTGAAGTCACCAGCCGCCACTGCTGTCATCTCAATATTAGAAGCATTAATAACAAGGTACATTAATTGCATGCACTTCTGGATGTCCACTCCCCTGAGATTCTTTGTTTATCTGAAACCTGGTTAAAACCTAACACTAAAGACAATGAAGTGTTACCACCTGGGTACAACATACACAGGCTGGATCATGCTTCGAGGAAGGGGGGTGGGGTAGCTGTACTCTATAAATCTGAGTTGAATGTCACCATAGATGTAATACAACCACCTCAGATTAATAACTCAGAGATTCTTGCCACCAAATTGCAACTTAATAAAAATAAATGCATTAATATCATCTGTATGTACATTCCCCCGGTAACAATATATCTACATTTGAAGATATCCTGCACTGGCTATCATGTCACTAACCCCAAGAAACCCTACTACTTGGAGACTTTAGCATAGACTGGGGCACCTGTTCCTCAGAATCCCCAACCACCCATATTAACCTGCATGCATTTACACAAATTATATCCACCCCTACCAGGATAGGTAAACCCAACCAAAAAGAAAGTATACTTGACTGGGTACTCATAAATAGTCACCCCCAACTGTACACCTCTGGTACCCTCCTTGATGGCCTAAGCGATCACCTTCTCACATATGTAATTAAGCACAAAACCATTAATTCCCAACAACCCTTACTCAGAAAGGTTAGAAACAATAAAAACTTTGACCCTGCCAAATTCCAACAAGAACTAAACTCATGTAATTGGTATATTTTAAAACACCTCCCCTTAGAGGAAGCAGTAGCATACTTTAACAAATTCCTTGAGATACTTGATTTGCATGCACCTCTTCGTTCAAAGAGAACCAAGGCAAAAACTGTGCCATGGCTTTCTAAAGAGTCTAAACTCAAAATTACCCTTAGAAGCAAAGCATGGGCTTTATGGCGTTCTTCTAAAGACCCTCAAGATCACATTAAATACAGGCAATCCAGGAACCAAACCAAAAAATAAATTTTACAAGACAAAAAAAGATACTACTGTAATTTACAGACAGTAAATCAAAATAACCCTCAGAAGTTTTGGGCAGGTTTAAATAATCTACTACATCCTGGACAGACTTCAACCCCAAGCCCAGCTGCTACTATTAATAAAACCCCTGAAGATGTTTTTGACAGTTTTAACCGATTCTTTACTGAGACAATTCAAGTCCTAGCTAGCCAACTACCTCCTAGCTCCCCTGGTCCTGAAAGTAGCAACCCTAGAAAGCTACTCGTGTTCAGCTTCCAACCAGTCGCCACTTCACTTATCCATACCTTGATCAAAAAATTAAAACCCACTACACTTTCTGCTGATCAACTCCCTGCCGAGTACCTACAAAAATCAGCTGATGCTATTGCTTACCCCATCTCAATACTAATCAATCGAACCATAGTAGAAGCTAAAATTCCCACCATCTGGAAAATATCCTATGTAATCCCACTTCACAAAGGAGGCAGCTCTATTAAATCCGCCAATTATAGGCCAATAGCTATACTCTCTCCACTTGCAAAGATTATGGAAAAATGTATTCATAGACAACTCATGCACCACCTAATCCAGAATCACCTTATGGCAGACACTCAGCATGGCTTCCGTCCTCATCACAGCACTATTTCAGCCCTTCTAGCCTTTACCAACACCATAAACCATAATCGCAACAATAATTATATATCCTCAGCCCTCTTCTTGGATCTTTCCAAGGCATTCGATATGGTTGATCACCAACTTTAAATCCACACCCTGCAAACATTCTGTCTAGATACTAGAGCCCTTCACTGGTTTCAATCCTACCTGAATCGTCGACAGCAGGCTGTCCTCTGGCAGAACAAACTCTCTAACCTTCTACCTAACACCCTTGGAGTACCACAAGGCTCTATACTAGGGCCCTTGCTGTTCTCCATCTTCATTAACGACCTTTATACTCTCATCCTAAAAGTCAGCTGTATCCAATATGCTGATGACTCTACTCTGATTTGCTCAGCCACATCTCCAGTAGAGTTATGATCAGCTACCCAGACCACCTTTAATACGATAGAAAACTGGCTTTCTGAACATCGTCTGATCCAAAATCCCAAAAAAACTAAAATGCTGTTATTTTCACCAACACATAGGTCTACCGCTTTCACCTTTACCATAAAATCAAATAATGGCACAATAATCTCCCCTGACCCCTCTACAAAACTATTAGGTGTCATCATAGATAATAATCTAAACTTTGACCTACATGTTAACCAAACTATCAAAACCATCAATAAAAAATTAGGGCAACTTTACAGAATAAAAGCCTTTCTATCCCCTCCAGCTAAAATTGCCATAGCTCACTCTCACCTTCTTTCAACCCTTCTGTATGCATTCCCTCTACTCTCAAATTTAAACAAGACTGTCCTTAACAAACTCTCAATTTGCTACAACCACATTGCCAGGTGTGCCACTGGGCTGCCTTTTAGGACACATCATTGCATCAATCTAAATCAGCTTGGGCGGCTTGAACTACCCAGCCTAATCCAGTATAACCAACTGATTATGGCCTATAAAATCCTCTATAATCCGGACAATACGCCTGCACTTAAAAATATTATCACCCCCTATAGCAATCCTAGACCACTTCGATCCTCTAACAAACTACTAATTCAGACTAGCAAAATTAATAACACAGCCGGTGATTCTCTCTTTGCAAACTCTGTAAGTAGATCCTGGAACTCTCTTCCAGCTGATATTACCTTACTTTCCACATTAGGTCAATTTAAAACTAGACTCAAACAACATTTGTCACTTAACTGGCTATGTCAATGTATCAAGCCTGGCTAACTTTCTCTAGAATGTGTAAAAAACTGTTAACCATATAATATGTAATGCTGGTATTATGAAATGCTGTATCTGCATACCCTTGGAGCTTTTCTCCCCGGGCCTCCGCTGAAAATGGACATGCATCCAGTCGGACTATCCCGGTCAACAAATGTAAAATAAAAAATAAAATTAAAAAAAATATATATATATATATATATATATATATATATATATATATATATATATATATATGTACATATATATATGTATGTATATATATATATATATATATATATATATATATATATATATATGTATGTAGATATGTTTATGTCTATATATATATATATATATATATATATATATATATATATATATATATACACACAGATACATATCTATAAATATATATATATATGTTTGCCATATGTCCAGAACATGGAGAGGAGTCCTACCTCAGCACCAATCATCCCAACCTCTTAGTGCAAGGGGATGTCATGTATGTATTGCAGGTATATTTGTAGATTGTTGTCATATATATGTTAACATATATAGGTATATATGTAACAGGGGTTGTTGTAACAGACATGTTGTGTGTGGGAGGTCACATCTGCTGTTGACATGTACGCCATTGGTTACTGACAGACATCCTAAGGACATCATAGTTCAGTAGCACTGATAGCACAGTAATGATCCTGTAGACTACAGCAGAGATATGACCAATATATGTGGACAGTCTGGCACTCTGTGGCCAATCCAGAGGTGCACACAGATCTCCTTCGTGCGAGACATGTGGACTAAGCCTGACAATGTGGATGTTAACATCCATGTACATGGGTATATCATGAAAATACTAGACTGCATATTCCCACACAGTTTATGCAGTCACACACGCCAGTCTGTCCTGACACATAATACCTGGCAGTGCAGAGGTCACATGGCCACATACTACCCAGTAGTTAGTGACATACATCTGTACAGAATCCCACTGCTTTGTCAGAAATACTCAACAGTTATGGAGGCTTGGCAGTAATATGTCTTGAAAATATCTGGACATAACAGCACACTGGCTATTTATGCTAAGCTACTAGGCATGTAACAAAGCACTGTGCAAACTACAGACAAACTGCCACAACACTGGAGTACATTTTGTATGGAGGAATACACATGTACCTGCAAATATAGCAGGCTCTACACGCATGTCACAGCACAGAGTTACAGACACCTGTGAGAAAATGCATACCTACAACTAATGAGAACACAGCCACAGCCACATATGGTATGCAAGCTTGATATGACAGTGTATGGATTGTCTGATAAACACCATCTTCATATGTGCCACTCACACACTAACCCTACTTAAACTGGGTCACACAACATGTGTGGTCCAACGTCTGTCTGTGGTATGGAACACGTGTGTGTTTGGCCCTACAAACATGTGAGCCAATAGGGTACCATACACTGGAGCAGTATGTAACATCAGATAGAACAGGACCAAGAACAATGGCATCTACTTCAGTCTGTGCACAGGCCAAGGTACGTATGCATATTACACATACTGTTGACAATCACCATAAGTACACAGACCCCAGTACTGTACAAATAACTACAGAATGCACAGGTTATGTCCTCAGAAATAACTCCTACTATACATAACATGTCTAACAGTCTGATATCTGACTGGCTTGTTATCAGGTATGATGTCAATAAATAATGGTGTACAGAACATATACTTACTTCTTACTTATTCTTACTGCATGACATATGTACAAAGGTTGACAGACTTGTAGCTGGAGCCACAAACACTGGGCCAATATTGGCATGTTGCTGTGATACCCTCATACATTTACTGTTGTAACAGGGTTTGTTGTGGCATATGAAGTCAGTAACTCTCATGGCTGTCACCATGTACTGACTGCAATCCTCAGACAATGTTCTGCAGTTCAAAGATAGGTGACCTCTGAGTAACACAAGAAACATAAGATTCCAAACACTGCAAAGTCTGCAGATAACCCTACAGGTGGGAGTTTCCTCAAACACATAACACTATCATGACAGGTATTAAATCATGTAGACCAGCCATATCCACACACACCCTGTTAAATCAACATACTCCAAATGCAGAAGAGCAACACTTACATTCTGTAGTCATGGCTGACACATCCCCCTCCTATTTGTTGGCCTGTCTCCACAGTGTTAGTTGTTAGAGGTAAATCCCAATACCATCTGTGATGCTGTTTGCAAAACACCAATATGAGGTCCTGCTCACATTGAATGAAAAGCCCCAACAGCCACATGATGTTCCTAGATATTGGAGTGTGTTTCCATGCAATTAGCTATGGGAATGTTACCACAGCTGTTACACATGCAATCAAGTAGAGAGGAACTGCAATTTGTGCAGATACCATCAGCTGATCATGAGCATCAGTTACAAAACACAAGCTGCTGTCTAAGCAAAGTAGGTGTACTTCTCCACATCCACCAGAGAGGGAGTGAGAGAGACAGACAGAGACAAAGTAAGTCAGGGAGGGGGTGGGAGAGTAAAACCTAAGAATGTTTGTGTCACACACTTACCAGTAGAGGCTTTCAACCCCCTGACTGACTATGTATTACTATCACATGTCTATGCAGTTATTACATGCACCACATAGCTTATATGTTGGAGAGCTGTCCAAACGTATATCTGATGGTGAGTGACATCTGCAACAGTGATATAGGAGTAATAAGGTAGGTGTAGTACAAGTGCCTGTCCACATCAACAGGTGTCAATGTTGACACAGCCACACTCTCTCAAGGACTCACACACATTAGCAGAGTTGGCCGGGTCAGGAATAGACTTAACTAGCTAGTTTGCCACAATACAGTAATATAAACTTATCACATGCACCACAGGGGTTATCCGGATGATATATGGGCAAAGGATATGTGAAGGTGTCTGAAATCAGATGGCATGCTTCAGTAGGCCAATAGGGGTTCTAGTGAGAGTACTCCACACATGCAGACACAGGGTGCCAGTAATGACATGCATGGGTGCATTGCTTCACAGGTGTCTAGTGGTTGACTGTGCCAGAAGGCTGTACAAGGCTAGGTGAAGGGTATGCTTTGGCATCACGCCACATGACAGTGGTCTGCAGTGTGTCTCAGGGGTGTAGTGTCTGGATAGGCCCACACAGGTGGGTATTGTACTCACCATCCAGTCATCTGGGTTACTATTGTGTGTGGCCAGTGCTATGCAATGCTTGCCATGTATGTGTTCTATAGTCCATGACATGGATAGTGCCCACATGCATGTTCTGTGACATTTGGAACTGTACCTGGGGTGTCTGGGCCATGTTGTGTACACAGACTGTTATCATCAGATGTTCCAGTCCTGGCCTCATGTGGTGGGAACTGGCAATGGACACCAGGTTGACCTTGCACCTACATTTACAGCATGATACAGGTATTCCCTGGTGTCAATTGCATCTCTCTACACAGGGCATGTGTTTAAGGCATGGTATGTCCTTTGTGGGTTACATTTGATGGCACTACAATTGTTCATAGGTTCACAGGTTCATAAGTAGGTACTACGCTATTGGCCCTAGGGCCTATACAGGCCTAGCCAAAAAGGTACCCTGGCTTTCGCCACCCAAGAAAATTATTTTCCTGTGCCCCTGTCAAGCAGAACCACAGAAGCGATCCCCGGGGTGAATTTCCTATTACTCATCCAATCATCAAGATTTTTCTTGAAGAGTGCTAATGAAGAGCTCTGATTGACATAGATAGGTAGTCTGTTCCAGAGTATGGAACGTCTCTGGGACAGGAATCTATCCCTCCAGCATGTTCTGTTTATCGTGGTGACAAGGTTTAGGTCCCTAGAGCGTGTAGCTCGGAGGGATTGGGATTTCTTTAAGTGGAGCATGTCCAACAGCTCTGGGTTTGATATAGCTTTGTATGTTAGGCAGAGACTGCCTCTGAGTAGGCGATATGCGATGGAGTAAAGCTGGAGTTATTTGAGACGGTCTGCGTAAGGCATCTGTTTGAAGCCAGTAATCCTCTTTGTGAGGTATTTTTGCAGCCTTTCCAGTTGTTGTAGATGTCTTGTGAGGTACATACCAAAAGGGGCATTGTACTCTATAATGGGTCTAATGAGTGATGAGTAGAGGGGAACAATGACCTCTTTTTTTCTGGATGAGAAACCTTTTGTGATGAGGTGTGCCACATAGAAGGATTTCATGATCTTGTTGCAGGTGTCCAGTGGGGAACATAGTGAAGGTGCACTGTCTGCACTTATGTGCCTATTGTAGTGATGGGACAGGGTGCCATGCCCTCTGTAGTCCACTGCAATCACACCATGGTTACTATCTGTAGGCAATATGCAGGGTACTACCAACAAAGCGGTTGTTGCATAGGTGAGTGTGTTTTTGTATGAGACATGGGGTGAGAGTCTTCTCTCGGTAATGCAAGGGCTGCCTAATTTGTTCACCAGGCCTTGATGTCACATGTAGGGGTATGGATTGGCAACCCTAGCCTCTCTGCTGTTTGATATCTGTTATCCGTGTAAGGTGTACATTGTCACATACAATAGGCCCACCATATAAGAAACTTGCAAAATCCTCTGCACAATGAGTCCAGTTGTTACACACTCCCAACCACTTCCACACAGGATACAAATGACAATCACAGATGCACACACACCAAGTCTTATAGTTGCCATGTCTGGGATTGGAACTCCTACCTAACCAGTACATCCTACTACAGTATTATGCAGTTACAGCACGCACCACAGAGATTACTGCGTTAGTCTTTCCCCAAAGGTGTATTTCAAGGTGAATGACATCAGCAGGCTTGCCAAAGTAGGGTAATGGAAGATGTATTGATTGTAAATGGCCTCAAGACCATTGCTCCCTACACAGATAAACAAACACACACACATAAACATCCACACTTACCATGTCTGCAAATAGAACCCCTACCGAATTAGTATAGCATACTACAGCATTACGCTGTTATAGGACGCACGGCAGAGATTACGGGGATACTCTTCCCCCAAAGGTGGATTTCAAAATTAATGACATCAGCAGGCTTGCCAAAGTAGGACAATGGAGGTTGCAGTGAATGTGCATGGCTTCAAAAATATTGCTTCCTACACAGACAAACAAGCACACTTGCCATGTCTGGGAATAGAACCCCTACCGAACTAGTATATCACACTACAGCATCATGCTGTTAGAGAAATGCACCATACAGATTACTGGATCATTCCTTCTCCAAAGGTGTATTTCAAAGTGAATGACATTGGCAGGCATGCTAAAGTAGGGCATTTGAATTTGTAGTGAGTGTGACTAGCCTAAAAAGCATTGATCCCTACACAGACAAGCACACACAGTTATCACATCTGGGATTAGAACTCCTACCTAAGTAATTTATCACACCACAGCATTATGCAGTTATAAAGTGCACCACAAAGATCACTGGACTTCACCTTCCCCAAAGTTGTATTTCAAAATGAATGACATCAGCAGGCTTGCCAGAGTAGGGCAATGGGGAGGGCAGTGTGTGTGCATGGGCCATAACCCATTCCTCTAGAGGCAGACACACCACACTCAGGCACACACAGGTTTATATTCTACAGGTACATGTATACAACTGCCAGATGACTACAACCTTGTACAGTCATGTTGCACAGTTAGCACTAGCACCACAGAGTGTATAATGCTGAGGGATTCCAGAGGCAAATGTCTACAGTGATTGACATTTACACATCATGTGGTTGTAGCCATTTGGCTGTGTGCTGGGTGGGACAGGCCTTATGATGGAAGGCTCTTTGTCACTGTCATCTCTTCCACTCACCTATGTATGTGTACTTTTGGCATATTATAGTGTGTTGTCCTTGGATATATGTGTGTATTCTGCTCCAATGTGTGTGCAAAGCATGACTGGTGCATACTGAGGAGTGTATGCACTAACATCTGCAACTGTCAGATATGTACGGTCCACTGTTGTTGCCAGACATGGGCTTCATTTCATTAAGTGTGTGAGCATGCCTAGTATGTCCTTTCAGTATTTTGTTGTCTGACATTGCCTTCATTTCTCTAAGTGTGGGAGCATGCCCAGTAAGACCTTCTGCATTGAATGTGTGAATCCATTCCAGGTAGATTGTACACCAGTGCAGACTTTTGTGTTTTACATCTATAGCTAACAAACTGTTTCTGCAGGATATCTGTAGATCAGTTGACAATATGTGGTCAAAATGGGCAAAGGATAGTGGGTTATTGTAGGTAATTGTGTAATTGTGTCTGTGCTGCTTCTGCTACATGGTCCTGGAGTTAGTAGAGATATTGAGACATGTGTACTGTTATACACTGTGATGTTTTATGTCATCAAGTACTGTCAGGTAGACATATTTGCTTGCAATGATGTCCTGGGAAACACAGGGTGAATGCGGCTGTGTCCAGTATTGTGATCAAATGCCTACATATTCTTGCAAACTCATGCCATTCTGAAGGGGGAGATGCAGACACTTGCTACTAGGTCTGTGTAACTGGTCCAGCACCTTGGCACAGTGGTGGCAGAGGATCCCATTCCTATGTAGACACATAGTAACATACAGGTGTGCCCCCCAATCCTATGTAGAAATGTAGTAATATGTATGTGTAGGTATAAAAACAGTGAAGCACAGATTACAATGTATAACAGTACACATATCTGAATATCTCTGCTAACACCAGGACCATGTAGCAGAAGCAGCACAGACACAACTATCTACAGTAACCCACTATCCTTTGCCCAGTTTGACCCCATATTGTCAACTGATCTACAGATATCCTGCAGAAAACATTTGCTAGCTGTAGCTGTAGAACACAAAAGTCTGCACTGGAGTACAATCTACCTGGAATGGATTCACACATTCAATAAGAAGTCTATACTGAGAAAGCTCCCACACTTAGAGAAATGAAGGATATGTCAGACAACAAAATACTGAAAGGTCATACTGGGCATGTTCACACACTTGAAGCCCATGTCTGGCAACAACAGTGGACCATACATATCTGACAGTTGCAGATGTTAGTGCATACACTCCTCAGTATGCATCAGTCATGCTTTGAACACACACTTGATAGGAATACACACATAGGTTCATAGGTTCATAGGATCGTACTAGGCTATCTGCCCTAAGGCATTTATAAGCCTAGCCAGAGTGTATGTGGCTTACACCACCCCTTAGGATGAGAATACTAAGCCCTTTTAGGGTTTAGTTTACTATGCCTCTGTCTAGTAGTGACACAGAGATGACCCCCGGGGCAAACCTCCGATCTCCCATCCACTCGTCGAGATTTCTCTTGAATAGAGTCAGTGAGGGGCTCTGCCTAACATGGACTGGGATTCTGTTCCAGAGTGTAGGGAGCCTCTGGGTTATGAATCTGTCCCTCCAGCACGTCCTATTTATTTCTGTGTTGAGGTTTAAGTCACTTGTTCTCGTGGCTCTGATGGATTTGGATTTTCTGAGGTGGAGCATGTCCATTAATTCAGGATTGGACATGGCCTTGTACGTCAGGCACAGATCACCTCTGAGTAGGCGGTATGCGACTGAATAGAGCTGGAGTTTTTTCAGTCGGGCAGCATATGACATATGTTTAAGACCCTTTATCCTCTTGGTGAGGAACTTTTGGGGTCTTTCCAACTGCTGCAGGTGTCGGGTGAGATACATCCCAAATGGGGCATTGTACTCAATCATTGGCCTGATAAGAGAAGAGTACAGGGGCACAATGACCTCTCTTGATCTAGATGTGAAACCCTTCATGATAAGGTGGGCAATATAGAAGGTCTTCCTAACCACTTTGGCAATGTGAGTGTCAAATGAGAAGTTACTGTCAACCTGGGTCCTTAGGTCCCTGATTACCTCTTCCGTACTTAATGGATTACCGCCTATGTGGTAATTTGTCGGTACCTTGTTTTTGCCAAAGGGTATGACTATACATTTTTTGGTGTTCAGCTTAAGGCCATGGCTCTGGCACCAATTATCCATTTCTATGAGGCCTCTCTGAAGGATGTTTGTGTCTGCTGGAGTATCAACTATGGCACCCAGTTTGCAGTCATCTGCGAACTTTGTCAGCCACAATCCTCCTATGTTTGCCTGTACTTCGGAAAAATAAATGCCGAACAAGAGGGGTCCCAGGACTGAGCCCTGTGGGACACTGCTTGTGACTGGCTTAGAGTCTGACATAGCTCCAGCAACTGTGACCCTGTGGGTTCTGTCCTTGAGCCAGTTTGCAACCCATCTTGTGACATATGGGTTTACATTTAAGCTGGTGAGTTTGTCTATGATGTCCGAGTGGGGTATTGTGTCAAAGGCTTTTGCAAGGTCAAGGTAGGCTGTGTGAACTGCCTTACCCTCATCAATGGCCTTTGTGACTCCAAGGACAACACACTATAATATGCCAAAAATACACATACATAGATGTGTGGAAGAGAATGACAGTGACAAAGAGCCTTCCATCATGAGATCTGTCCCTCCCAGCACACAGCCAATTGACTAAAACCACATGATGTGTAAATGTCAGTGCTAACCTCCAGAGCCCTTCTTTGGCAAGTCTGCTGATGTCATTCACTTTGAAATGGGAGTAGCCCCGTAATCTCCATGGCGTGTCCTATAACTGTGTAATGCTGTAGTGTGATGTATTAGCTAGGTAGGCGTTCCCATCCCAGACATGGCAACTGTGAGACTTGGTATTTGTATGAGAGTGTGCATGTGTCTCTGTGTTTGTCTTTCATATCCTGTGTGCAGGTGGCTGTGATTGTGTAACAACTGGACTCATTGTGGAGCAGGTTTTGCAAATTTCTTATATGGTGGGCCTATTATATGTCACAATGTCCATCTTACAAGGATAACAAATGTCAAACAGCAGAGAGGTTGGTGTTGCCAATCCATACCCCTAAATGAGACATCAAGGCCTGGTGAACAAATTAGGTAACCCTTGTATTACCCAGAGAACACTCTCAACCCATGTCTCATACACAAGCACACTCGGCAAGTCATGCAGTAGACTACAGAGGTCATGGCACCATGTCCCATCACTACAATAGGCACATAATCGCAGACAGTGCACCTTCACTATGTTCCCCACTGGATGCCTGCAACAACTGTAGTGCCATCAAATGTGACCCACAAAGGACATACCATGCCTTAATCAGATGCCCTGTATGGACAGATGCCACTGACACCAGGGAATACCTGTATTATGCTATCAATGTAGGTGCAAGGTCAACCTGGTGACCATTGCCAGTTCCCACCACATGAGGCCAGGAATGGCACATCAGATGATAACAATCTGTGTACACAACATGGCCCGGACAGCACAGGTATAGTTCCACATGTCACAGAACATGCATGTGGGATGTGTGCACATCCCAGACACCGTCCATGTCATGGACTATAGAATACATACATGGCAAGCATTGCACAGTACTGGCCACCCACAATAGTAACCCAGATGACTGCATGGTGAATACAATACCCACCTGTGTTGGCCAATCCAGACAGTACACCCCTAAGCCACACTGCAGACCATTGTCATGTGGCGTGATGCCAAGGTATACCCTTCACCTAGCCTTGTACAGCCTTCTGGCACAGTCAACCACTACATACCTGTGAAGCAATGTGCCTATGCATGTCAGTACTGGCATCCTGTGTCTGAGTGTGTGGAGTATAATTATTTCGACCCCATTCACACTCACTACAACTCCCATTGGCCTACAGAAGCATTCTGTCTGATGTCAGACACCTTCACATACCCTTTTGCCCATATATAATCCGGATAACCCCTGTGGTGCATGTGATAAGTGTGTATTACTGTATTGTAGCAAACTAGCAAGTTAGGCAGTCTATTCCTGACCCTGCCAACTCTGTTAATGTGTGTGAGTCCCTGAGAGAGTGTGGCTAGCTGTTTCAATGTTGGCACCTATTCATGTGGACAGGCACGTGTACTACACCCACCTTATCGCTCCTATAACACCATTGCAGATGTCACTCACCATCACATATACCTTTGGACAGCTGCCCAACAAGTAAGCTATATGGTGCATGCAATAACTGCATAGACATGTGGCAGCAATACATAGTCAGGGGTTTGAAACCCCATACTGGTAAGTGTGTGACACAAACATGTTTAGGTTTTACTCTCCCACCCCCTCCCTCTCTTACTTTGTCTCAGTCTGTCTCTCTCACTTCCTCTCTGGTGGATGTGAAGAAGTACACCTGCTTTGCTTAGGCAGCAGCTTGTGTTTTGTAAGTGATGCTCATGATCAGCTGATGGCCTCTGCACAAATTGCAGTCCCCCTTTAGCTGATTGCATGTGGAATAGCTGTGGTAACATTCCCATAGCCAGTTGCATGGAAACACACTCCAATATCTAGGAACATCATGTGGGTGCTGGGCCTTTTCATTCACTGTGAGCAGAACCTCATGCTGGTGTTTGACAAACAGCATCACAGATGGTATTGGAATTTACCTCTAACAACATACTCTGTGGAGACAGGCCAACATACAGGAGGGGGATGTGCCAGACATGACTACAGAATGTAAGTGTTGCTCTTCTGCATTTGGAGTAATGCTGGTTTAAAAGGATGTGCATGGATATGGCTGGTCTACATGATTTAATACCTGTCATGACAGTGTTATGTGTTTGAGGAAACTCCCACCTGTAGGGTTATCTGCAGACTGGGCAGTGTTTGGAGTCTTATGTTTCTTGTGTTACTCACAGATCACCTATCATAGAACTGCAGAAGCATAGTCTGAGGATTGCAGTCAGTACATGGTGACAGCCATGAGAGTTACTGACTTCATATCCCTCATGGGACATATGTCACAACAAACCCTGTTACCACAGTAAATGTATGAGGGTATCACAGCAACATGCCAATATTGGCCCAGTGTTTATGGCTCCAGCCCAAGTCTGTCAACCTCTGTACATATGTCATGCAGTAAGAGGTGCAAATGTTCTGTACACCATTATTTTTTGACATCATACCTGATAACAAGCCAGTCATATATCAGACTGCTAGACATGTTATGTATAGTAGGGGTTATTTCTGAGGACATAACCTTAGCATTCTGCGGTTGTGTGTACATTACTGGGGACTGTGTACTTATGGTGATTGTCGACAGTATGAGGTAGATGCCATTGTTCTTGTTCCTGTTCTGTCTGATGTTACATGCTGCTTCAGTGTATGGTACCTTATCGGCTCACATGTTTGTAGGCCAGACACACACATGTCCCATACCACAGACAAGCATTGGAACACACTGTGTCGTGACCAAGTTTATGTAGGGTTAGTGTATGAGTGGCACATATGCGGATGGTGTTTATCAGACAGTCCATATAGTGTCATATTAAGCGTGTGTACCATATGTGGCTGTGGCTGTGTTCACATTGGTTGTAGGTATACACTTTCTCACAGGTGTCTGTTACTCTGTGCTATGACATGCCTGTAGAGCCTGCTATATTTGCAGGTTCATGTGTATTCCTCCATGCAAAATGTAGTCCAGTGTTGTGGCAGTCTACCTGTAGCTTGCACAGTGCTTTGTTACATGCCTAGCAGCTTAGTCTAATTACCCAGTGTGCTGTTATGTCCAGATATTTGCAAGACATACTGCTGCCAGGCCACCATAACTGTTGTGTATTTCTGACAAAGCAGTGGGATTCTGTACAGATGTATGTCACTAACTACTGGGTATTATGTGGCCATATGACCTCTGCACTACCAGTTATTATGTGTCAGGACAGACAGGCGTGTGTGAATGCATAAACTGTTTGGGCATATGTAGTCCAGTATTTACGTGATATACCCATGTACATGGCTGTTAACATCCACATTGTCAGGCTCGGTCCACATGCCTCACATGAAGCGGCTCTGTGTACACCTCTGGACTGACCAGAGAGTGCCAGTCTGTTCAAATATATTCATCATATCTCTGCTGTAGTCCACAGGATCATTACTGTGCTATCAGTGGTATTGTACTATGATGTCCTTAGGATGTCTGTCAGTAACCGATGGGGTACATGTCAAAAGCAGATGTGACCTCCCACACACAACATGTCTGTTAAGACAACCCCTGTTACAGTAGCAACAGTCTACATATATACCTGGAATACATACATGACATCCCCTTGCACTAAGAGGTTGAGACTATTGGTGCTGAAGTAGGACTCCACTTCATGTTCTGGACATATGGTAAACATATATGTATATGTGTGTATATATATATATATATATATATATATATATATATATATATATATATATATATATATATATATATATATACAAACACATATATATAATATATAAAGCTATATATGTCTACACATATACAGATATATAGATATATATGCACATATAGTTATGGATATCTACATGTATATCAGCATAAATAGGTATATCTGTTTAGATATATATGAACATATAGTTATAGATATGTATATATATATATATATATATATATATATATATATATATATATCAACATAAATAGGTCTATCTGTGCATGTAGGATGTACATAAACACACACACACACACACACACACACACACACACACACACACACACACACACACACACACACATATATATATATATATATATATATATATATATATACACAGAGAGCTCTACAAATGGCCATACATATGATGCACTATACAGATGTGTAGAAATGCCTGTATATGAATATATATATGTATGTACATGTAGACATATATCTACATATGTATATGTATATATCCATATCCTTGTCATGTATAAACATTACTGTTGTGTATACCTGCCCAGATGTATCACACTGTATGTATCTGATATGTGCATATTTAGATATAACAATATATGTGATGCAACAGTAATATCACTAGCAAGTACTACACAATTGTGGAAGTCACAGCAATTGTTCAATACTATTCAATATGTGTACTGACAGATATATTGGAAAAACAACAACTTTCTTTACAGCTGTTATGGTGTAGTGGTCAACTGTTGTGACTATAGTGTACAGGGTCCAGGGTACAAGGGCTGCTTATTTTGTTGTTGGGCAGAACAAGGGCTGCTGGATACAGAGTGGATAAGGAACTTTTGAGCAGCTTTAAGCACATTTGCACAGGTTTGTGCAAAGCTAAGTGGTGCTAACGTACTGTTAAACATACAGGCACTTACACCGTGTAGGCTTTGCTTACCATTGCGCAAATCTACTTAGCTGTTATAGTGCAGCAATGCTGACACCTGCTAAGCATGTCTCAGACCTGGTAACCAGTGCCCACATCCCAATCTGATAACATAGCAGGGTAATGACATCTGTAATAAGTGTATGTAATGCCATGTGCAAAACATGCATCTATGTGCTGTCATTACAGTAGCAAGGGGTGTGAGTGTCATGTCTGGGGCACTCGAGTATATAAGACCTGTACATCACTCTTATCCATGTGACTATGTTACATACAAGGGTAGTAACCCAGGCTACATGCCATCACACTGGCATGTAGTGTATCATGCCATTACTACTGTTGACAGTGCTTTCCTAAGCAAGAGTAGATTGCTAAATGTAGTACTGACAATAAGCACCCCTGCATGCATAGCTGAACTCTGAGTCCTTACTGTCATGTTCCTGGTGTGTGAGCTGTGTCTCAGTATATATCACCTACTGGATAATGATCTGACATGTGGAAAGTAACTGTAGACTACTGTCTGTACAGCACATGTCAGTGAGGGCTTCCAACATGTAGTAATGGCATACATATTGGTGTCAGACATCTGTCTGTCAACACATTCATCCTACTGCATAGCTAGTTGCCAAGATGATGTCTGTCAGTACCTGTACAGATGTGCAGATGGCAGGTATCCAGCTTGACTATGTACAGGCAACCTATGCTTGACTGACACTGATTGTCTGCCCAGCTGTGTTATAACTGGCACAGATAGGACACAACACCCTGTATGGGTACATGGGTACATCCACTACACTACCACAGTCAACAGAACATGCCTGGGTACAGGTCTCCATCACATACACTAACCATGTGTTGTAGTACATGTTGCATACATGTCTACTGGATCACCTCAGTGGCCATTTTCAGGAGGCACCCAGAGGATTGGCTGACGGATGTCACTCTTACCCTGAGGGTCACCACAGTGCTGTCTGTCAATAGACTGCCTGCTGGCACATTGCAGGTGGCATGATACTACTGTACACACATCCCCTACACTTCCCATCACTCCGTGGACAATAGCCAGGCACACACCTATGACCACCTGCATCAACGCTCCCCAGTACTGACAAATGTGTAAATGTGCATTACTGAGGATATCAGTGTCTGTGTGTTAGTATACCTGTATTTGGGAATACCATGAGGGCCTTCACACCCACTGCAACACCTATTACCATAGTTAGATGTGGCTTCTACTATACCAGACATTACATGTACCCTGTTACGCTCCTCTTCCTAACAGCTACCCGAGCCTTGCAGTAGCAGCACAACAGTGTTGTACAAATGGGTTGATATGCATGGGATACATATTGAGTTCTGGCAAGTGTGTGTTTGTGTGCATGAGTGTATATCTGTAGGGTACAGCATTCCAAGGCCACATATTCCTATTACTATACACATTGCCACACAGTATTATGAATAGTGATGTTGCTGCCATAGGTGAGGCATGACAATGCATTATCCTACTATGCCTGTGGCATGTGCATTAGATGCATATCCCTGTAGTACCACTGTTGGGATGGACAATGGGTTGTATCACAGTGGTGGGCAATGTGTGATGGAGGGTATGTCAGAGTGTCATCATGGGTTCCAGTGTGTACAATATCCACAGTGGGGTGTGGGTTCTGTGTACACGATCATTATACCATGGTACCCCAGTACATGTCCCATGTACCATTGTATGGTGACCACTGTCACCATCAACCATACAGGTAATGAACACAATCCCGCCCAGTTATGCATGTGCTGTGTGCGACCTACCTGTAACACATTGGACACACTGACAAGTTAGTTAGCACTTATAGGCCCAAGTCTCTTGGATGTGTGTCTGCCTGTTATGTGTCTGCTAATGTGTATATGATGGTATGTCACCCTGTGTATTGTCCATATAGAACCATTACATCCCCCATTACTATACTGTACATGTCTGGGAATGTTCTGCACGTAACAAGTAACCTGGAACACACATCATCCTAAACACTGTGTGGTGTCTGAAATGAAAGCCACACACATCAGAAGCACTACATACCTAGGTAGAGGTCTAGTCCCTGTGTTGCCAAGTAAGAGTGTGCATGTATGTGGATGGATCTACATCAGGTTGCTGATTATGATTATACATGTCCTCTGGGGGGTCACGTGTCCATGTAGCACAGACAGTAACTGTTATACAGACCTGTGACATGTGTTCAGCTGTACCCAGGATATGTCGCAGCCATGGTGTCACCACAGTGCCATACCCCTTGTGGAATATGACTGCAAACCATCCTCCTGCTGACACATGTACACCTACAACACAAACTGATAACATTATGGAGACCACAATCATTCAGTGTTACCAACAGATATAATGCATCATGGCTGGACAGCTACACTACCTGACATGTAAGCTAAACATTACTGCTGACAACATGTTACACAGCAGTACATTGGTACACTGCAGTACAGTCACCGTGTGTATCAGAACCATATTAACCTGTCCCTTCATCGATGTTATGGATGACAGGGATGTGGCACAAGTATCATCATATGCACAGAGTGTGTTGTTGGTTTTACCAGAGACCAAGGGTGGGCCATACATTTGACACCATGTGTGTGGGTTAGGGGTGTAATTAGCTGATATGGGTGTGGTGATGTGGTGTGTGTAGGTATGGGGTTACCCTAGGTGTGCTTGTATATTTTGTGGGTATGCATGCACACAGTTCTGCCATGTGGCTGCCCTATACAGGTGTTTCTTGGACCATACCTGGCAGGGTGTGCAGTTCACCCCCTCATTCCATGGACACGTGGACTGTGCATGCCAGGGGTTTCCATGGTCATGTCGAGGTACAGGCCTTGATGTGTTCTTCTCCCCTGATGATGACAGATGTTCGCTGGAACCAGGTCCCTCTGGGGACTAAAAATGAAGCAGCCTCTGTGAGTACAGCAGCTGCAGGGTCCTAAACGGAAAGTACACAAGGCAAAAATGGACCAGCAAACAAGGCACATTGAAATAATGAAAAATACTTTAATAAAAGTGGTAGGTTCTATTAGACTAATAGTACTTTCCCTCTGGGGACTAGCCAGGGCCACGTGCACATGAACTGCTGTGTTGTGGTGTGGACAGCGCCCCCCTGCAGTTCTGGGGCTGGTACTGCCACTACAGGAGTGCCTTGTGTCCTAGCACATCCACATCAACCTCCAACTGTTGGTGTTGCTGGCCTACGTCCATGCGGTCGTCACCCCACTCCCACCACATGTTCGAGCACGGACAATCCGTGGTTGATGAGGCCCACCATCACACCCAGCCATCTATCCATTACCTCGGTATAATCACAGAGGGCACCTACAAGTTCATGGAAGTTGTCGCTACAGATGAGAAAGCATCCCTCTGCAGCCTCAGGCCCTGTCTGGTGTACAGTTCTATATGTGCCTGCACCCCCATGACAGTCTGAAATATGCATCTGGTGGTACCAGTTGTGGCACTTCTGCCAGTGGCATGATGATCAGCAGCCCTCTCTCGAGCACCTTAGTATATCTGCCAATGTGGTGCCCTGCCAGACATCTGGCTATGGCTGCGCTGTCCAGACACAGCAGGCATAGATACCACACTCTCGTGTGCACTGCCACCAACTGCCAACTGTCCCTCTGCTATGGCCACTGGTGATGGGGTATCTACAGGCACTGTGACTGTGTGCAGGGTTGGGGTGGCTAACAGGAGGATGTCAAATGATGGCACAGTTTCAGCCTCTGACAGCCCCGCCTGAGCCTCAACAGTCCTATCATCATCTTCAGTGTCTGTATGGACACCAACATCAGATTGCATGCAGGAGAGACCCTGACCCACCTCACCACGTGTGGGGGAAACAAAAAATGCACTTTAAGAGCTGTATAGCATTGCATAACAGTACACGCACGCACACACACACACACACACACACACACACACACACACACACACACACACACACACACACACCCTGAAATTCCACCACAATACCTACGTGTCCCTGAGTTTACAGACAGTCCCACATTTATTCACATAAGTTCCCCATCCTGCATCACAGTTGGCAACATACTCTCATTAATACCACTCATTAACGTATCATTCCTCTAAATGCCCAGACAAGTGATCACAACACAACACAAGACCTGTTACTCCATTACCCCCTTGACTTGAGTGTAGTAGGTTTTACAAGGCCTCACTGCTGTCATCCAGTGTTCACCCTGGGTATGTCTGGACATCGTGAGCATGGCCCCCATATGTTAGGGGCTACTACATTCACTCCATAATGTCACGCACTGGAGTGTCATACGTAACTATTTCATAGTACATGCCAGATCTGCTGCTCAATCAACTTATCATGTGGAGAACGGTAATATATGAATACACTCCCTGGTGTTGTCTAGTAATTCTCCAATGCATCTGTTGTGCTGCATATGTGGATAGTCATTCACCTTTCTGCTGATTGCAATTTTAAGGGTGTACCTCGTGTCTAGATTCCCTCTCAATGCATGTTCCATGCTACAGACCTTATTATACTATCAGCTGTCCTGTAATTAGATAACAGACAAGTATTCCTGGTGTCTCATGTGTCTGTCCATGTCCATGTACTGCACGATTCCAAAGGGAAGTACATGTGCATGCATGGACACCCACACAAACACTCACACATGCACACACACATCTTACATGCATCAACCCCCCTCCACTCCACCAAATTGCACTTACAGACAAAATACCCCCCCCACACACACACACACATCTACAGCTGAGGTTGCACAAAACATAGTACACACAGTCCTCCCATTACCCATCTGTCAACATGCATAACATATGGTGCTCAACAGCATGCAGTGCTGCTCTAGTCAATCCATGCTAGCAACAGTATACATGTGTGTGATGCATGGGCTGTGTTAGTAGGTGATGCCCCTTCCCCTGGAAAACACTACACCCATGTACACAGTATTGATGTGCACTTGTTCTGCACCCTGCCATGTACTGTGCACCATTCCTCACAGTTGTACAAACCATTGCTGAATGTGTATTACTGTGTCAGTTATGTCTGCTCTAATGCTCACAGCCCCTATGTGTTTGTCTCACTCATGCCTGGGATGATATGTGGACAGATGACATTTGTGAATGCCTTATGTCTGATTTACAGATCTCAACATCAGCGGTGCATGTATGACCAATACAATACTATTACTACTGTCAAAACTTACCGTGGCTATGGGGAGTGTACACAACCTTATTGAAATGACACACTCTTCCTTAATATGTTATGGGACCACATCACCGCATATGTTAACATTACATGAGCTTGATATGTGACATATGTCCCATACATTCACATGCAGTGTCTAACAAATGTATTAGGTGTGCAGATGCTGATCGCGATGCATACACTTTGTGGGTGCATATGTGTGCAAGTCCTTATCAAATTGGTATGTTGCATCTATTGTTATGTGTACTACAGCAGTCACTATTCCTGGCAGGGGTATACTAGCATGGGCCATCTGCATTTACCAGTATATGGTCAGACTGCCCTACACACGTTTCCCAACTCTGCATGATTGCAAGATCTACTCATGTGCACGTCCCTTCGAGTTCCCACACTGCTGTCACTATTGCTGTGGAGTCAGGGTTACATCTGCCACAGTTCCTGAACCTGACTGTGTGCAGAAACAGCCATTCATAGCATCCTTAGGATCCCTGCTGCAGTGCACTCATGTGTCATGATGACACCCCCTCCCCACCTTCAGCCTTTTTGCAGATGCTTGAGAACTATGGCCTAAACATGTGTCAGTTTGCAGTGTCCCAAACACTGAACTCCACCTGTAACAGCTTAGTCCCAGCTAATGACTGACAAACATACAGCTGTACAATGGCACCGGCACAGTACAGATGGAGATGGTGGGCCTGAGGTGGGGTGAGTACCTGTATCTGACATGATACTGTCTGTAGGTTTCCAACGTGGTCATGGTACACCAGTACACATTGCAATGCATGAATGTTGGGAACCTCTTCTGTTATGCATACTTGTAGAGAGGCCTGGATGATCTTTCCTGTGGTGCAACTGTCACATCTGATTACCCTAATGCATAGGCCACACGCTTGCAGAGTCCAGGCTATTGTTGACACAGGTACCACACAGCCAGTACTTGCTGGACATTCCTGCCAACCCCTCAGTGTTGTTGCATGTTAGTGGGCAGCCCACATGACCAGTCAGCTGCATGTGACATCACTTGTCTTGGATGGCCATCTATTTATTTCCTACATCATTCCAGTCCCATACATCCTTGCCACATACATGACTGTCTGCACTGTTTGCCATGGCATATGCAATGGTGAGGTATGGCTATATGTGCAGCACATGGGTGCTACCTGTTGGGTATGGGGCCCACGCCATGTCAAGTAAGATGTGTGCAAGCCACGTCTGCTTCTGTTGCAGGTAAGTGTGCACATTTGATAGCCAAACATCTTGGACAGCAGACCAATATGTGGTGTGACATTGGGGATGTGTACTTGCTGAAAGGTGCATTTCCATGACAAATGCATGCAGCCAGTACCTCAACAGCTGCCTCCTCTATATTTTATCTGGAGTGTGTGTACACATATGCTTCCAGTATTTGTAAAGGTATGTATTTCCCATATTTGTTGCCCTGACCTATGATTCTGTATTACACACTCAGTTGAGACCACACTGCAGGTGTTAAGGGTTGTAGATCACAGTATTATGATATGCCATAGTGTAGATCTGTAACAGTAGCCATTGTAATACTGGTAAATACACTGTTGTTGCACTGTATAAGGGTGGTGTTTCACACATGTCCCTACTGTAGGCCATGTGTCCCACCATTATGTTCGTCCCTGTGGACACATTTCACAATGATAGGATGTTAGTTATCTTGCAGGTGTGTGACATACCATTCAGATACCCCATCATGGTCACCACTGTGATGCAGTGCAGTTAACAGCAACAATACGTGAACTTGTATGGCATGCATTATGGGTAGGTGTGTTAAATGTGTGCATGGAACATACCATAGCCATTACATGGTTGGTGTAATGGCAAGCATGAACATAAATCATACTCACCAGCTATAGCTGCTGCCTTGGTGGTATACCCAGAGGGACCTACATAAGTGTGTGAGAGATGTGATGTCAGTAGCCACAGCTGTGGCATTGCTACAGGGAGAGTGCAGCATTACAGTACATCAACATTACAAGTCCACAATACTACAGCTTATGTATATCTGTTTATTACTACTAGGTAGCAACAGACTATATATATGACATCTCACATATGCATGAACTACCTGTACAGATGCGGATGCATATGCAACAGTGGTCTACTGATGTGCCCTGTGGCCTTACCTGCACATTCCTCAGCTGGTGTGGGGGTAGCAGCCACCTCCACTATGGCCTTCCACCAGTTGTTGCGTGTGTTGGCAGGCAGGTACCACGAGGCTAGTGAGGAGCTCCTCAGCACGAGTCAGGGGGGATGGATGGCATAACCCCCCCTGTTCTGAGGTGATCCCACTGGACTGCAGCAGCATGCCAAAGGGCATTGCAAAGCAGGTCGCTACAATTATGCCAGACCTGCTCATAACTACGGTTATGCAGGCCAACATCATTGACCCTATGGACTAGATCGTTCTACAGGGCGGTCCACTCCTGCTGCTCATAGGCTGTCCTGCTGAAGAGCACCTGGTAGTGCTGTACCAGATGGTTAACAATAACCTAATTTTCATCCACTGTATACACTGGTAACGAGCCATGGGACATCTTGCCTGAAAGACATAAAGATGGAAACAGGTCTGAGCAACTCATACAGCAAGGTTGCCATAGTTCTTAATACACATCTCTGCCCCCCACCATATCTGTGACAACAAACTGTTCACACAACTCAATAGGTATGGCTACAGCTTGCCTACCATTGGGACATATATTGTATTGTACCACACTTTGTGCTATGTGTTTGTAGCCATGTTCCCTGTGGGGACACTATCATTGCTGTCCTGTTATGGACCATTTCACCTGCATGCCATTGTAAGAGCCACCATGGTTCCATATATACATGTGGTCCATTTGCTATGTGATTGCTGCACATCTGTCGTTATGTGTTATTGGGGATATCTATGTGTATATCTGTAGACATGCACGCAAATATACACACACACACACACATATATATATATATATATATATATATATATATATATATATATATGTGTGTAGAGGTTTACTCTCATGAAAATCACTTATGCAAAGGATGAGTTCCATGACAAATAACGTCAACTCATACATATTAAGTAGGTTGTATGGTCGATGCAACAAAGTTGACAAATTCTGTTGACCATAGTTTGTAAATCCCCCATTCACCTCAATGCTGTGAATCCCTGCCATGTGTACATCCTTTTAAATGGACGTACACATGAATGTCAACATTCCGACTGTCGCTCCTACCATGGTCGAGGAGGTGGCTGTCGTACATGCCAACATCGACCCTTTGAATGTAAACATATATATATATATATATATATATATATATATATATATGGGGTACATTCAGACATCAGGTCCACAATCTCTAACTCTGCTTCCTGTACAGCTGGACTGTTCTGCCTTGCTACAACACAAACAGGTGCCACATATGGACACAGCCTAACATTAGGGGGGTATATATAGGTCCAGCTTGCAGGTAAGTCTATTAGACACCTATGGCATTTCAGCATGCTACATTACATGTTAACTTGAGTGTCCTGTGAGTGGTGGGCTCTGGAACCCATGTGTCCATCATTATGGTATTACTTCCACCACCAGCTATTGGCCACAGTAATATACATGCTTTCCATTACACAACACACACTATGATGGCTTACATCATGTCAGTCAATGCTGCTCTGCACAGTTGACAGGTATGGCCCACTACCCACAGGGACAGACTCTATAGTCCATAGCAGTTGTTCAGCTGGACATCATTGCAACACTTGATGGCACGTATAAATCATTCCACATCATCTATCCCATTATTATGGACCAAGTACTATAGACAATTACATGCATATATACTTCACATACCTGTTGTGGGAATGAGGTCTGTTCTGGATAGTGTCCTTGTACTTCCAGTTACCACTCTCATGGCAACCCATTACTATAAATCCCTACATCATGTGGGTGTGGTCTATTTACCTTTCCTGCATGGTGGACATCCTCCCTGTGTGTGCGCAGCAGTGTTACAGAGAGCAGGTAGCAATACCTCTTACAAGAGAACTTGCAGACTCAGGCCAGCTACATATTTGTATGAGGTTCCAGAACTACAGAGTGTGAGTAGTGTTGTTGTATGCATTATATAGCACCAGTGTTACAGGGTTTGTGTGTACATACTAGTATAACATGGAATGCAGTTTGTCGTCCGAGCTCTCAACTGTGGGCCTATCCACTTGATGGCCAGAGGTGTGCCTGTTATGTTTTGTCGGTCCACCACACAGATCTTGTGCCAGATATATCACTGTCAGTGTGTGTGTTGAGTGCTATCAGTACATGGCTACATTCATTTGTGTTTCTGAATTCATATTCCTGACTTAGGGTGTGTTGCAAACTATGCTGTAACAACAGCGACTTGCTTAGTCTATGACAACACTATTTCACATATGGTCCTGTGTTCAGGTCTCTGTCCTCCACCTACATACCAGACTTTGTCCATATGACATGCAGTCAGCGGTTGTTATGTAGGGGCCTGTGATTATGTCATGCTGCCATTTCTACCATCATTCCAGTGTTGTTGTGGCCCCCACACATATTGTGGGGTTGGGTCCATATATATGTGGGCTTTATCTGCACAATACATGTGTGCCCTTCTGCAGTCCAGAGGTCAGTGTATGTAACAGTGGTATATGCCTCTGTAAGTCAGTCTATGGGGGGAGGATGCACCACAGATAACCTAGGCTGTTAAAACATTTGAGGGATATCAGGAGTAAGCTGCCTTAAGGTATATGGATGTACATTACCATACATTTCACCTTGAGAAAATGCTGGCCTACTGCTTCCTGCCATACAGACTGTTCTTTTTGTCAGTGTGATTGTGATGGTTTCAGGTATGCCTTATTATGTGACAGATACATCCCATTGTGTCACCTGACATCTTTTCCCCCTAGGGATTGCATACAGTGTGTAGTCAGAGGCTGCTGGCCTATACATCTGCATTACTTAGTGTTGATTGATTGTTATCCTGTTGCCCAGTCTGTCTTTACTGTTGTACTACTTGAAGGGCTTGGCCTAGAGAGCAAGATATGTCATGCTTTTGGATTGCTGTATTAAATGATATGTTTGAGAGTTGCATTAATCTGTTTGTATGTATTTCAAAGTCTAAACAGCTATATGACATGGCATATATAACTGTAATATTACACAAAAAAACTTTCTGATGTATGCAAACCTGTGTGTGGTGTTAAATCCTTTGACCTCTCTGTGAGTATATGTTTCAGGCAACAATTGTCTTTTGTATGGGTGACTCATACACTGTCCATTTGATAAGGTGGCAACTGTAGGAATACTGTCTGTTGAGTATGGTGTGCACCCTCTAAATATGTATCATCCTATTTGTATCTGTGTGTGTGCATGGGTAGTTACATATTTGACTATATATATATATATATATATATATATATATATATATATATATATATATATATATATATATGCATATATAGGAATGTTTATTGCTTCCACATTGTATATTCCTTATGGTAGCCAGCCTGACATCATACAGGAGGGATGGATTTCTGTTAACGTCTTGTGCCCATGTTGTGTCAGGCCCTAGTTATGGGATTTGCAACAGCTTGTATTGTATTGCAGGGCATATCTGTTTGGCTGTGAGGGGGGTGATATCAATATGTAGAAGACTTATTTAGCTTGGGCTCTGTCAACCCCATTAAAGGTGCCTGTGGTCATGTATGTATTTGTTATGTTCTCTTTTATATCTGTAGATATATATCTGTATGTATATATATCTGTATGTATATATATATATATATATATATATATATATATATATATATATATATATATATATATATATATATATATATATATATATATATATATATATATATATATATATATACACACACACACACACACACACACACACACACACACACACACACACACACACACACACACACACACACACACACACACACACATATATATATATATATATATATATATATATATATATATATATATACAAACACATATATATGTTTATATATATATATATATATATATATATATATATATACACACACACACACACACACACACACACACATATATATATATATATATATATATATATATATATATATATATATATATTTATATACATATATATCTATATAAGCCCTCAAGCTGGCATAGCAGGTCTCTGAACTCCCTGCGGAGTTCGCTATGCACCATGCCCCGTACCTGGCGATGGGTGACAGTGTCTTGTCCACGCCTGCTCCCAGGGGGCTGAGCCCCATCCCCTGACGTGGTTCCACCTGAAGGTGGTGCAGGACTAATGGATGCGCAGGTCCCAGAGTGGGCCCCAGACGTGCTAGTGTCTGGTGCCATGGCCAGCTGAGGTGGGACAGGTGGGTCCACCGGGACCGGCCTTCTCAAACGTACTATTGTGTTTCAGTTTTACAACATATGTGGGTTAGTAATAGTCAACACATTCCAGGATTAGGTATAAACAGCATGCATAGATATTCCCATTAACCCAAACACCAGATATGGAACAGTTGCATAGCAAACAGAACACATGCATATATGGAACCACAGTGGCCAATACAGCAGCATTCAGGTATATTGATAGCAGCATGCCACCAATGTGGGAGCATTTTAACATGGCACATGCATAGAAACAAATTTAAATAATTATCAAACAATAGGACATATGTCCTAACAGTAGATTTAATGCAGCACATACCAATTGAGTTGTGTATTTAGTTTATTGTTGCAGATATGGTGGGAGGGAGAAAAAGATGTCACTTAACAACCAGGATATTCCTATAGCTCTCATTACTTTCCTAGTCAGTGCTGTGATCTGTACCTTACAGGTATTAGTACACTACCCTATTGCCTTAGTTTGGACAGTGGTATGGATGTAGACAACTATATACATGAACTGAGTTTTACCTGCAGTATACACCTCTTACCTGGTATATCTGTGGAGGTATTGATTGTTAACACTTCCTAACTGTTTCTACACATATTCACAGATTCCAGGTTGATGTTATGCGCATACCTGGCCATCTCTTATTGCACACACTCTTCGCATATCTTGGCCACATGCAGGTGAACTGGGACATATTTTGACTATTGCCCTCTTAGACCTTTAGTGAATTGTACAATGACAGGTTTGATTTCATTGACATTTTCCAAATATTTAATGGCCTGACAGTCAGTTATATGACATGAAATGCTGCCTACATTTCAGAGATTAGCACACAGATATGGCAGGGGGGCAGGGTAACAGCCGTCAGATATGGACTGATTAACTGGACATTCTGGACAATTCTGTACAATTGTGGGGTATGATTCTGCATACAGCTTACTAACACTCCCAGGATTCGAACCATGGCTGTGTCTGCTAAGAATGAAACATGGTCCATCACAGTTGAATGTGCTATATAGATATTGCTGTGTATCTCTTGTCTGATTTCTGTCTATAATTCCCCTGTGGTTTTACATTCTGACCTTGTAATTACAACTGTCGTATACAGGATTTCCTAGACTGTTTTATTATGTGGCTCAGTGTGGGTGACAGTGATGAGTAATACCTTATTATTCAGAGCAACTGCAACACCAGCAATGCCATACAATACCAGAGTAAACAGTACCAGTAAAGGATATCAATCTTTTATTTCTAGGCACAGTGTTTGTATCTGACAGACCAATGGGAGCGATGTTTGTTAGCACTACCTGAATGTTGCCACAGAAAAATGACCAGATTCCACATTAGTATTATGCACATATGTCTCACTCTGTTACTGTACACACTCTGGTCACAGCTTGACAACAGGGGGGTGTAGTTGGGACATGCATGGCTTTTTACTCTTATAACATTTTGGGGAGTTGCTAAAGTGACAGGTTTGTTCTTAAATTTTCTTTGTATTTCTTGTTGTATTTCAGTTGTATTTCTTGTTTGCTGCTTAAACGACTGGGATCATCCCACTGATTTGCCAGGGGGACAGGGGGACAGACAGCAGATATGGGCTGATTTACTGGACATTCTGGACATATCTGTACAGCTGTGTGGTATGATTCTATATACAGCCTACTACCACTCACAGGATTTGAACCATAGCCGTGTGTGCTAAAAATACGACAGTTCACGAGTGTGCTATTTGGATTTTGTTGTTGTTCTGTTCACTGTTTTCTGTCTGTGTCTCTCTCAGTTGTGCTATATGAACTCTTGGGATTACAACAGTTATATACAGACATTCCTACACATTTTATTTATGTAGCACAGTGTTGGTAACAGTGCTTAATACAACAGTACTATTAACAGATTGCAACTCTACATTACCATATGAAACCAAATTAAACACATGCAGTCCAGCAGTTAGACCTTTATTGTCAGGCTATTATGCTTTTATTTACGCACAACCTATATGAGACTCTTCCTGCCATATTCTCTGGTGTATGGAGTACATGCCTTAAACAATACAGGTTTAATACAGGCAATTAACTTACTACTACTTTTAGATTTACTTCCTATGACAGTACATGCAATAGTATTACTAACCTGCCTTGTGTCGCAACTGCTGCAATCTACAGGCATGGGCTTCCTGGTTTGCAGGCTGCTCATCTGCCACTGTGAAAGACATAAGAGGAATATTTAGCCATACCTATCCATACTATACATGAGTTGGCAATTATTAAACAGGTAGTGGACGGATACTTACACACGGCTGTCAGATCCTCTGTCCTCCTAGCCTCTCGGATCCACTGATCCAAGAGATCTGTCTTTCTTTGCTTCAGGTTGGCATAGTGATGCCTGATCTGCTCACCAGTTCAGGGTATGCCAGTGGAACTGGTGAGGTCACAGGCGAGATGGTCCCAGGTTTCTGCTTTGTATTGGTTACCCTGGTACTGGCCCTGCAGCAGTTTATGGTCATAGTCTTTCACAAGGAGTCCGGCCATGACTCTGGACTCCTGGATGCCCCAGCACTGCACCCGAAAGCACACACCCTCTTCCATACCAAATATAGTGCCTACAGGAGGAAGCTGCAACCAGATATGAGATGTATTTCCGCCTGTTGGGTTTAAATAGGGCTGGTTTCCCACACTTTGCTGTGATTGGATGGTTTTGAAAATGCTAAGCTATGGGCAAACCTGCTTACCTCAGACTGGCATTGCTTAATGGGGTATACCAATGGGCAAACCGACTTAGCTGGCCTATGCATTGCTTACACCTACTAAACTGGGCTGTTCAATGCTTAGCGTTGCTTACTTTTTAATTTACATTATATTTGCTTTTTGGCATTGATTTATTATTCATTACATGTTATATATCTGTTTGGTATCCATGATTCATGTGTACGTACACTGTATGGGGTCCTTGTGTTTATTAGGGGATTTCAACACTTTATTGCAATGACACCTCACATCTGGGCTTAATACAGTACTCCAGTTCACATATTTATGTTATGTAGTAAGTTATACAACATAAAAGTGTATATAGATTCCTTTCACATGTTCAGTTTGAATTTCCTATAGTGAGGATCTGTTTGGTGATACCTCAATCTTATGTACTGCTGTGATGGCTTAGTGCTTAACTACTGTGACTATAGTGTACATGGTCTTGGGTTCAAGACCTGCAAAGGCTGTTTAAATTGTTTCTGGCCAAAACAGTGGCTGACGCATACAGAGTGATCAAGGAACTTTTAAGCAATTGTGAGCGGGTTTGTGCAAGTTTGCACAAAGGTAAGCAATGCTAATCTCTGATTAAATATGCGTACAGAGAGTTAGCTTCAATATTGCTTAACCTGTGTGCGCATTGCTTACCCCCACACAAATGGGCTTAAACTCACTACTGCTTAAATATGCTTACTACTGCTTAAATATGCTTAGTCTTGCTTACTAGTGCTTACTCCCACTTACCACCGCACTACTTTAGACAGTAATGTCAAATGGTTCTTGGGAAGGTGGTGGATTTGGAAACTGTATGGATTTATCATTCATTACACATTTTACCTTCCATTTGTATCCCTGATTCCTGTGTACATATACTGTGAGGCACTTGTGATTATCTGTGGACTTTGCAACATTATGACAATGACATCTCACATCTGCATTTAATACAGTACTACATTTCATAAATATATGTTATTTAGTACGTTATGCAACACAAAATATTGGTCATAAAGTGGTTTGACATGGAAAATGGAATATACTGGAGTGGAACTCGAACTGGGAATGACTGCTCGTAAGGCGAATGCTCTGCTCACTACATTATTGCAGTACTGCTTCATTTGCATATATCTTGCTTTTAATCCTCTTGTGCCATTTAACTGCATTAAATGTAGCTAAGTGATGGGCAAACCCATGCACCTATGGTTACCTTTAATCTGTTTCATTAAAAAAAATTAGCTTCTTTATATTTCATGTTTTAAATATTGCTATTATAAACTAGGGGGATGTTGCTGGGGGTATGCGAACATCTATGAGCGGTCTCACTCATTCTTTTTCCTATACAGCTGTTCTTGATTGGAGGGGTGTGTATATTCTGAGAGCTCTGCTCTCAGATACACCCTATGCACTCGTGCACTTTCCGTTTCTGTTTAGGAGCTCAGGCAGCGTGCTCTTATTGATATTCATGGCGCGCTGCAGTCTTGCTCCTAAATGGCCATTTCCATGCAGGACTAAGCTAGTCCTTCATGGAAGGATAGTGAATCTGGGGGTATGTGTTAAGTTCTTGAATATAGGATCATAGGTGTATAATATGATAACAGTCACTAGGGCCCTAATAAGTCTAGCCATGCAACCCAAATGTGACCAACAAATGTGATTTATATAGGGGATGATTTACTGACTGCTTCTGTCTACCTGAGACATAGGCACTAGACCATGGGTGAATTTCCAATTATCCATCCATTGTACAAAGTTGAAATTAAATAGGGATAGGGAGGCAATATGTTTCACATGGATGGGTAGCCTGTTACAGAGAATGGGAATTCTCTGAGAAACAAATCTGTCTCTCCAACATGTCCTGTTTATGTTGGTGTTTTAACCTATTAGTTCTAATGCTGTTTGTTTCGCAGATGTGTAAAAGGTTATTTAAAGCAAGGTCCAGGGATGCCTTGTATGTCAGGCAAAGATCCCCTCTCAGAAGTATGTATGATAAACCAAAAAAAGCTTGGACTTCAACCATCTTATAAAAATAAGATACTTTAATGTAAACAAAGCTTTCAAGTCCTACAGATTCTTTCTCAATGCACCAAAACAGATGACTAAATCACTTAGTATTTAAATAAGTAAGCCAGCTAATCAAAGTCAATCTACACATCACATGTCATTATCTAAAAATATTTAAAGAATTCTTAAAAATACATCCACATATATCTTAAATATGCATAAAAATAAATACATTTAAATATATATATATATATATATATATATATATATATATATATATATAAATGTGTCTATACAATATAATCAAATAACTGTCACAAAATAATTTTATATATATATATATATATATATATATATATATATAGATCCACTGATGACGCCTAAAGGGTGAAACCGGTTTGGTTTTTGATTGTCTATTGTCTGCGAGCCATGGAATAAAGAACTATTGCTCCTTCAGTGTATGTTTACTATATTTGGGCAGTGCTGGATTCGTGTTGGTGATTTAAATACTTTTCGTGCATGCATATTTACGTCTAACGCGCACAAGTGGTTATTTTGGTGTTTTTATATATATATAGATATATATATATATATATATATATATATATATATATATATATATATATATATATACAGCTCAGGTACAACTTAGACATAAACTTGCTTATATTTTAAAAAAGGTTTTATGCTATTCATAGAAGCAAATCAGCTGTAAAATAATTGATCCACTTATACTCAGCTAATTCTGTCTTATTAATCAAACACCCCCCCCCCCCCACACACACACACACTCACTTGTATAAACTTTTTGGAGCACTATAAACTTAAATATATAGGGTAATCACAGTTATAAAAACAATGTGAGAATCAAGGTCAATGTCAAAAAATAATGGAGACAAAGGCCCACAATCAGGGACAGTTTTTGTATACTATGCCTATTCACTTGAAAGGTTAATATAACTACATGTTCTACATTAGCATACATGCTCTGAATAATAAGAAATATGAATCTCTAATGTCTGTCATTATTTTAGCGTAATCCTGAAGGATTTACCAGAAAGTAAAACCAAATGCACGCCAAGGCACTAGGAAGCAGTAGGAAATATTCTAGTAAAATGTCCAAGCCATTAAAAATAAAGTTATAAAGTGCATTTTTGTGGCTTATAGTCCTTCTTTAGTTTTAATGACTTGGACATTTTAGTGAAATATTTCCTACTGCTTTCTAGTGCCTTAGTGCAGATTTGGGGGGGGGGGATTCAATAAAGCCTACACTTTTTTTTTCATGTGAGCATCGTGCCACAGAGCTTAGATGGATGCAAGTATATTAAGATTCAGTAAGCTCTTCTGAGTGGCATGCACTCATGTGCAAACACAGAAAATTCCATGGCATGCAAATCACCTCATAAACAAGTGAATCTCATGCAAATGAGGCAGGAACAGTGATCCAACAAGCAGAAAGACATCTGTTCAGACCCCATATCAGTGTCTGTAGTGTACGTGAAAAAATTCCATGTACAGAAGTCTAGACAGACAAAAGGGGGTGTAAAACTGTAGAAATGTGGACATAAATCCCCTGAAAATGTAATACCACATACATATATGAGCAAAACTATTATTATGTATGTCAGAAAGATTAAGGCAATAAGTCAAATTAATATCATCATCATCATCATCATCAACTTTCGGCTTTTCCCGTTAGGGGTCGCCACAGTGGATCATCTCTTTCCATTTCTTCCTATCCTCTGCATCTTGCTCTGTCACACGAACCACCTGCATGTCCTCTCTCACCACATCCATAAACCTCATCTTAGGCCTTCCTCTTTTCCTCTTACCTGGCAGCTCCATCCTTAGCATCTTTTTGCCAATATACCCATCATCCCTCCTCAGCACATGTCCAAACCAATGCAATCTCGTCTCACTTGCTTTGTCTCCAAACTGTCCAATATGAGCTGACCCTCTAATATACTGATCCTAATCCTTTCCATCCCAGTTACACCCAGTGCAAATCTTAACATCTTTAACTCTGCCACATCCAGCACTGACTCCTGCCTTTTTGCCAATGCCACTGTCTCCAACCCATATAACATAGCTGGTCTCACTACCCTCTTGTAGACCTTCCCTTTCATTCTTACTGGTACCCGTCTGCCACAAATCACTCCTGACACTCTTCTCCACCCATTCCACCCTGCCTGTACTCTCTTCTTCACCTCTCATCCACATTCACCATTACTCTGAACTGTTGATCCCAAGTACTTAAACTCGTCCACCTTTACCAACTCTACTCCCTGCATCCTCACCATTCCTCTACCCTCTCTCTCATTTACAAACATATATTCTGTCTTAGCCCTGCTGACCTTCATTCCTCTGCTCTCTAGAGCTTATCTCCACCTCTCAGAGTCTCCTCAACCTGATTCCTACTCTCACTACAGATCACAATGTCATCTGCAAACATCATAGTCCACGGGGCCTCCTGTCTGATCTCATCTGTCAACCTGTCCATCACCACTGCAAATAAGAAAGGACTCAGAGCTGATCCTTGATGTAATCCCACCTCCACCTTAAATGGATCTGTCACTCCCACTGCAGTCCTCACCTCTGTCACACTACCCTTGTACATATCCTGTACAACTCTTACATACTTCTCTGCCACTCCTGACTTCCTCATACAGTACCACAACTCTTCTCTAGGCACCCTGTCATATACTTTCTCCAAGTCTACAAAGACACAATGCGACTCCTTCTGACCTTCTCTGTATTTCTCCAATAACACTCTCAGAGCAAACATCCCATCTGTAGTGCTCTTTCCTGGCATGAAACCATACTGCTGATCACTAATGATCGCCACCCTTCTTAACCTAGCTTCTACTACTCTCTCCCATAACTTCAAGCTGTGACTGATCAATTTTATCCCTCTGTAGTTACTGCAGCTCTGCACATCACCCTTATTCTTAAAGATAGGTACCAAAACACTTTTTCTCCACTCCTCAGGCATCCTCTGACTTTTCAAAATTTCATTAAACAATCTAATTAAAAATTCCACTGCCATTTCTCCTAAGCACCTCCATGCTTCCATTGGGATGTCATCTGGGCCAACAGTCTTTCCATTCTGCATCCTCTTCATAGCTGTCCTTACTTCCTCCTTGCTAATCTGTTTCACTTCCTGGTTCACTATCCCCACATCATCCAACCTTCTCTCTCTCTCATTCTCTTCATTCATCAGCCTCTCAAAATACTCTTTCCATCTACTCAACACACTCTCCTCTCTTGTGAGTACCTTTCCCTCATTATCCTTTATCACCCTTACTTGCTGCACATCTTTCCCAGCTCTGTCCCTCTGTCTAGCCAATCTGTACAGGTCCTTTTCTCCCTCTTTAGTGTCCAATCTCTCATACAACTCTCCATACGCCTTATCCTTAGCTTTCACCACCTCTCTCTTTGTCATGCTCCTCATCTCCTTATACTCATGCCTACTTTCTTCATCTCTTTGACAATCCCACTTCTTCTTCGCCAGCCTCTTCCTCTGTATACTTTCCTGTACTTCCTCATTCCACCACCAGGTCTCCTTGTCCTTCTTCCTCTGTCCAGATGTCACACCAAGCACCTTTCTAGCAGTCTTTCTTACTAGTTCTGCTGTAGTTACCCAGCTATTCGGTAACTCTCCACTGGCTCCCAGTGCCTGTCTTAACTCTTCCCTAAACTCCACTTCACAATCACCCTTTTTTAACTTCCACCATTTAATCCTTGGCACTGCTTTCACACTCCTACTCCTCTTCTTGATCACCAACATCAACCTACAGACCACCATTCTATGTTGCTTAACTACACTTTCCCCTGCCACCACTTTACAGTCTCCAATCTCCTTCAGACTGGCCCTCCTACATAGGATATAATCCACCTGTGTGCATCTTCCTAATATATTTTTTTAATAATCTCAGCATGTTTGCACTGTGCACCACAGTGCACAAACATGCTTACTAGAAACATAAAAAACATAGGGAAAAAGAATTTTATATTATGTGACAGAAATGTATTATAAGACTCTGCATGTGGTGCCTACGGTGGTGCATTGTGCTGTTGCTAAGATGATAGGGCTATGATGAAACATGTAGTTTCAACACGGATATGTATGAAAATGAGGTGGAGTAATTTAAAAGCAAAAAGGAGTAATCGTGTCTGCATATCCCTTTGTATAGGCTCTTAGACTATGTTGATGTTTACACAGGATGTGGCTGAAATCAGGGGGATGTATTCTCTCACTTCTAGGCTCCTTTAAGCTTAGGTGTGTGCATTTGCAAGGTGCACTGCCTGGCTGAGTGTGTTCTTAAAACCAGATGTATTCAATTATTAATTTTGACTTTCGTATAAGCTATGGTGCATGATGCTGAGCTGTGCGTGGCACCGCACACTGAAATAGAGCCATTAAATTATGTTAATTATATTGTAGGCAGGTAGAATGCATCATAGTTAGCCAATCACACATTCTGGACCTACATCAGAGCTGTATAAAGTATGCATACACTCTACATTCTGATTTCCCCCCAATACTATGGACCATTGGAGTGTAGGCCGCGGTGGTGCAGCAGTTTGCATTATCGCCTCACAGCAAGAGGTTCTCCCATTCTATTCTCAGCTGGAGTGCCTTCTGTGTGGAGTCTGCATGTCCTCCCCATGGTCAAGTGATGCTAAAGACATGCAGGTAGGTGCAAGAGTGAATGGGCGTGCCTTCTTTGAAGGTTAGGCATCGGGCTGTCAACTCGGCACCATAAAAATCCACTGCCAATCATGAGAGGACTGGAGTTTTGCTGTGGCAACCCCTAACTGGGCAAAGCCGAAGACTTTATTTTCTATGGACCATTGGAGTACAGACTTGGGAAATTTAACTGATAAAATGCTAGGAACTGCTGCAGGTCTGATACATCTGTATGTTCTATATGCTGAAGTCACTGCTGCTGGTGCTGCTAACAATAGGCCTAGGCAGAGAAGGAGAGGAGTGTTCAGGCCCAGGGTAACCTTCCAGGAGCTACATGAGCTGGAGAATGTAGAGTGCTACAGGGTGAACAGGGACATACTACATGAGCTCACTGAGCTCTGCGACCTTCAACTAAGAACCAGAGCCATCAGAGGGGAACCCATCCAAGTGGAAACAAAGGTACAAGTAGCCTTTAGGATAATAGCTAAAGGTACTTTTCAAAGACCAGCTGGGGACATGCTGGAGGTCTCACAGGCATCTGCATCCAGGATACTTCACCAGTTCCTGGATGGCATGCTTCCATATGCCAGTGAGCACATATCTTTTCCCCTCAATGCTGAGGCGAGGGCCGGCAATATGCAACACACTTCAATGTAGCACCCTTCGCTGAAGTACTGGGTGCCATAGACTGCATTCATGTACACATTAAGGTAACACCCGGTGAGGAGGGTGGAATATACATCAACCACAAGGGGCACCACTCCATCAACTGCCAGGTCATGTGCAATGTGCAATGTCCAGCAGATTATCCTGAATGTGTGTGCTGGAAGCCATGGCAGTTATCACGACTCCCATATCTGGCATGAATCACAGCTGTACCAGATGTTTGCTAGGGGGAACATCCCACATGGCCATTTACTGGGGTGATGCTGGCTATGCCATAGAACCTTGGATGATGGTACTCATCAGAAATTCACACCCCCACGGAAAAAGGCCATAATGAAGCACACACACAAACTAGGAACATCATAAAGCATGTGTTTTGGCTTCTGAAGTCACAGTTCCAGTGCCTAGATGTATCTGGTGGAGCCCTGCTGTACTCTCCAGCCACATGTGCACATATGTTCATAGTATGTGCTATGCTACACAATCTGATCCTGTGGAAACAGCTGCAGTAGGATCAGCAAAGGGAAGGGATACACATCCCGCCACCAGTGCCTAGGTCACCACAGCCACAGTCACAGGAGGACTCAGAGGAGAAACCCCCTGCTGATGTCCCTGTAGGAAGATTTTGGCATGCTCAGTATGACCTGCCTTTGGCTAAGAGACAATGCATAGCACATTCACTGACAACCTTGCGACCTAGGGACTGACACCTTTCTCCTACTCACATACATATATTAAACTTGATGCTAGGCAACCAACACAACCTGTACCTATCGATGTATTGGCTATGTACTGCTTGCATCAGACAGGGTCAGCTCTGAGCTGTCAACTGCTGCATTTGCAATGTAAGTCTCTAAACTACATACTTGTAAGGATTAGTATGATATGGTATTGTATATATGGATCTGCTACATTTATGCAAGTAAAAATAATGGGCTATTTAGTCAGAAGTAACACCCACATGAGACTACAGACATCCATTCCACTATCATGTGTCATTTAATATTCACTAGGCCTCATGCATGGAATATTCACTGCATCAATTAAGGGGGGTGTTACACAGTGGGGTTACATGATATTTGGACTACTTTGTATCCCAGCAGAACATGCGGTGTTGTTTCCCCACCCCCAACACAGCAGTGTTCCCATATAACTGCTTTAACAATAACTCATCCATGGCATATCAGCAGTCCAGGCAATCTCAGGGCAGTAACACAGAAATTGATCATATATTGTATGTCTCACTTAATGCAGGAATAACAACGTATATATTTATTCTGTTGAGTGTATGATGAATGACTCCTCTCTGTCTGGCAGCTTGTGTGGCACAGTGGACTAGGGAAGTTAGTATAGTTGATTGTGTTTAATGGTTGTAATCTGGAAGTATCCGCATCTTTTAAATGTGAGGTATTATGTTGTTTTTTTACAGACTGTAAGTCTGTGTGTGGTGCAACATTATTAACCTCTATCACATATTAATTACATCAGACAGCTGAAGAATGCCATGGACAATTTGAGTGAAGTGCAGTATTTCAGAAGCAGAGATAGATGTCATTGCCTGTAACACACAAAATCCCAGACTGGAGTACAGGTAAGTGTTGACTGGAATCAGTTTATAAATTCTGGCAATCCCATTGGGCATGCTCATACACTAAAGTACAGGTAAGTGTTGACTGGAATCAGTTTATAAATATTGGCAATCCCACTGGGCATGCTCATACACTAAGTTAAACAGAGAGCAATTCTGTTGCTCCTTGCTCAAAATGACCTCTTACGTATAGACATGTCTATATATACATAAATATATTTATACATATCTGTCTGTCACTATTTCTCTCCCCCATAGAAAGTATATCTGTCTCTATGTATATACAAATAGATATATATCTATATATACCTATATATATATATATATATATATATATATATATATATATATATATATATATAAACACTTCACATAATCGAATGACTGAAATCTCGAATTTCATATGGTCGAGACCATATGATCAAGATTTTAGAAAATCGAATATGTGTAGTGTTCAGAAATAAGACTTTACTTACCTTAATACATTACGTGCACACAGAGACAAGTATTGTTGTACGCTCTGTGTGTACGTAATGTTTTATTTGTTTTGCGGTGTTGGCAGGAAATGAGAAATCTCCTGTTATGCACTTCTGCATATAGCGCAAGACAGGAGATTTCCCATCTCCCCACTGTAGCGTGATCTTGGAGTTGGTATATTTAAGTAGGGGGGTGTGGGGGGTGGTGAAGTCTGTGTTTTTTTTTTTTTTTTTGATGGTTTCGCTTCAGAGGTTTGAGTTTCCGAAACTCAAGCTTTTGGTTTCGGTTATTTGCAGTTCGAGATTTTGGCAATTTGATCTTCTGAAGTGAATCTATATATATATATATATATATATCTATATATATATATATATATATATATATATATATATATATATATATATGTGTGTGTGTGTGTGTGTGTGTGTATAAACATGCATCTCAGTCTCTCCCCCATATAGCTACATAACACACACACACACACACACACACACACACACACACACACATATATATATATATATATATATATATATATATATAGGGTCTATATTACAACATCAAACTACAACGAGTTTGAACGTTGTAATATCGAACCCTGAAGTCCGAAAGTGGAAAATAGCGAAGCCACGGAATATTGACTTTTTTCCCAGGGGAAAAAATTCAGTGGGCCATTTTTGAGGCTTTGCTATTTCTTCCACTGTGGTGCAATCTCAGAGTTGGCATATTTAAGTAGGGGGTGGGGGGCACAGCCCCCCATGTTGGGTGGTTTGGGTGGTGAAGCCCCCCACCTCAGTTTAGGTTTAAGGCTAAGTTATTATTTATTTATTTTGTAACGGAACAGCGATTTTTTTTCCCCTGGGAAAAAAATTGCTGTTCTGTGGTTTTGGTTTTCTTGGGTTTCGAATGTAACAGTTCGATATTACAGTGGTCAAACTTTTTAAAGTTCACTGTTGTGATACACACACACAGCTACATTTATACATACACCCTTCTTATATACATAAATATGCATGTGGATGTCTGCATTGTCCTACATACCTTGATAATGATGAGTAAAGCTGCGCTATCACACATCTATAATGTTGCTCAAATGATCCAACGTAAGGGCTCAAATGTACAAAATGTACTTACCTACAGACTCCTGTGCCTACTGGATGTCACCACACATACAGCAACAGGTGAACAGGAGGTGTAATGTATAATGTTGTCTACACACACATGGACAGGCAATATTGTTCTTGTCCACAGGCTTACCCATCCAAATGCAAACAGCCACATATAGCCAATATCTGTAGACACATAACTAGGAGAAATAACAGTAATCTGACTGCTAGAATACTAGATGCAAATAACACTACAAAGCAATATCACTCTGCATGCCACAGATGCTGTTCAACACAAGCCTAGTTTGTGTAATTCGCAAGTAGTTATTCTGCAGTCATGTATAAAACAGATGTCAGCTGTGCCATGTATGATAAGTACTGTGATATATAGTGTGTAAGACTAGATAGTTAGAGGTCTTATCTCACTCCAGGCCACTTGGTGTTTGTGTGTGTGTGTGTGTGTGTGTGTGTGTGTGTGTGTGTGTGTGTGTGTGTGTGTGTGTATCCCCCTGCAAAACAACTGAGAGTCCCTCACTGACTATCAAATGTCAATGGTTATATACTTTTTAGCCCTGCAAGTTTCTGCCGGCATCCAAACTGCCTTCTTCTACTATGCCTGCAGATGTCATCTACCTTAAGACTACCAGCTGCCATTCAATTGTCAAACTTAAGCTGTGGCACGTGTGACAACTACTGTGATCTATAGTACGTAAGACCTAAATAGGTAGGGGTTCTAATCTCACTTGGTGTGAGTGTGTGTGTGTGTGTGTGTGAGTGTGTGTGTGTGTGTGTGTGTGTGTGTGTGTGTGTGTGTGTGTGTGTGTGTGTATTGCCCTGCAAAATTTACTTTCAAACTGCAATGGTTTTGCACTTTTTGGCCCTTTAAGTTGCTGCCGGTGTCCAAACTGCCCTCTTCTACAAGATTTGCTGATGTCATCTACCTTAAGATTACAAGCTGCCATTGTAATGGCGGAGTTAAACCGTGGTGTGTGTGATAACTGTTGTGATCTGTAGTGTGTAAGACTAATTTACTATTGGAATTTAGAATCAGCTTTAGTTGGACTTTTTAAAATATCGACCCAAAATGCTGAATTCTAAATTCTGAAAACTAAACCAAAGAGAAAATGAATACATCGACCACTGTGGTTCAATGTATTTGACATAGCAGGAGGTGACGTCACTCACCTCCTGCGATACACATTAATGTACCATTGAACTCTACAGTCAATGATGCATTAATTCAACTATTTTGCTGGAGAGGCTATGCCCCACTGCAATCCCCACTGTGGGGGGTGCAGCTGCACATTAAATATACCAACTCTGAGATCACACTACATTGAGGAAATGGACTAATTCCCTGTTCCTCACTTAAGTGCAACTTCCTTGCACAATGTCGAACCCAAATTATTGACCTACACTACTCATTCGCTGTAGTGTAGTTCATCGAATTTGGGTCGATATTCTGAAAACTTGGAAACTGCAAGTCAACCACATGCTGATAGACCAATGCAGTTTCCAGGTTTTGATAGTAAACCATAAGGCAAGATAGGTAGCGATTCTAATCTCACTCAGGCCACTTGGTGTGTGTGTGTGTGTGTGTGTGTGTGTGTGTGTGTGTGTGTGTGTGTGTGTGTGTGTGTGTGCGTGTGTGCGTGTGTGTGTGTGTGTGTGTGTGTGTGTGTGTGTGTTTGAATCCCCCTGCAAAACAACTGAATATCTCTCATTAACTATCAAACTGCAAAGGTTCTGCACTTTTTGGTTCTGTAAGTTGCTGCCAGAATCCAAAGTGCCCTCTTCTACAAGGTCTAAGTTGTTTCTGGCTTCCAAACTGCCCTCTTTTACAAGGCCTGTTGATGTCATCTACCTTAAGACTGCCAGTTTCTGTCACTTGTCTTTGCTTACAACTGAAGACAAACAGGTGGGGTAGTTTATTTATATGCTTTATTACACAGAAACACATCAGGATGGATAGCAGCAGTACAAAATATAAACAAACTGTTTGACAGACTACACAGACATGTATGCTTACATCTCAACAGCTTACTACAAAATGTCAGTCAGGCTCACACATGTTCAGTATTTATACACATGTGAAGCCTATGAAAAGCTTCTTAAAGGTATACATACATACTGATCTACATCCTCCATCTTTAAAGAATTGCCCACAATAAAATGACATCAGGAAAAGACATGCAATTATACAGACACTGAGAAATAAACACAAAGTTAATTTCCAAGTTGTCATGTATCTGGAACATAGTCTCGAAATGCGAACTGATCTAGTGATATAGCAGTCGGAAATGGGTTTAACAAAAGGAACAGTCATCGGTGAACAAACAGTTTCAGGAGTTTCAAGTTTCTTCTCAGGAGCAGGGATATTTATTGGAATGTCCTCTGGATCTGGAACACCAGATAACTCACTCTGAGATTTAGAGTCTTTCTCACAGGTATGATACTGCAATACAGGCTCAGACACTGGGACCAAATGTTTCCGATTCTGGCTAACTTCTACTCCTTGTGCTTCCACAATGTACAATCTCGGCTCTGAACATACACCTTTCATGACACCAATCTGATCAAGACCTATGGACATCTGTATCCTCACTATCTTCTGTTCTCGTAAAGGATTGAACAGTTTGCTGGACTTATCCAAATATGATTTCTAGGATAAGTCCTTCTTCTGCAGATGGGCTTTCACTGATCTGTTGTTCTTGACACATGGAACCAACAGATTACTGCTAATTGGTAATGTGGTTCTGGTTTGTCTTGACAGAAGTCTCTGTGCAGGTGAACCAAGATGTTTATCACAAGGAATATTTCTGAGATTCAAGAGATTCAGAAAAACATCTCTATTGTCTTGTTTCAACTTTTCTAGTAATTGTTTCTCACTTTGAACTGCACATTCTGCCAAACCATTTGACTGTGGGTACTCAGGGCTACTTGTAACATGAGTAAAGTCTCACCCTTCAGCAAGTCTTTTGAACTGCTGGCTGGTAAACTGTGTACCATTGTCAGAGATAACTGTGCAGACTACCACTGATTGCAAAATGACACTTCATCTTTGTAATGACAGTACTGGATGCCAGTTTAGGAAGTAGGTCAATCTTGAACCAATTTGAATGAGTCTTTTAACATCAAGTAATGTTAACCCTTCAACTTGAAAATGTCTGTAGCTACTGTCAACCAAGGTAGTTCAGGAATCTGGTTTAGCTGACGTGCTTCTTTCTGTTGATGTGGCATTGTACTATTACATGCAGAACAAGATGAAAGAATATCCCTTGACCTTGGCAAAGAAGGCCATAACACTAGTTGTCTCACACTTCTTTTTGAAGAATCAGTTCCTGGGTGGCCACGATGCAAAATAGTAATATACTCTTGTTGTAAGGATTTAGGAACAATCACTTTGGACCTTTCATAATGATACCATTGTCAAACAAAATCACATCTCTGTAAGGAACATAACGTTACAGGTCAGCTGGTAAGGAAGATTGCTTTGAAGGCCATCCACAACAGATAAAGTGGTTCAGCTTCTGAAGAACTGGATCTGAGAATGTATGAAATCTAAGCTTATCAAGACGTGTGGAAGAAAAATTTCATACTTGGATTACTTCAAAATCAAGTTTCTCATTTTCTTGCTGTTCAGTGGTATTTCTGGATGATCTGGACAATGTATCGGCAAGATAAAGAATTTTCCTTTTCTGTAGGCAAAACTAAAATTATTCTTTTGCAATTTGAACATCATGCATTGCAATCTGGCTGAAGCTGTATGATATGATTTCTCAAAATAGTGGCTAGAGGTTTGTGATCTGTTTCAGTCTGGATAGGTATACCATAAATAATAATCATGGAACTTCGAACATGCAAACACAATTTCCAAAAGTTCTTTATCTGCGCATACTGTATTTCAGTTTGGGTTATGGCTCTGGATGCACAGGCTACTGGTCTACTCAATACCAAATTATGAAGCATCACAAGAAAGACTAACTGATTTGTAAGCATCATAGTATCTTAGAGCAGGTGGACTGACAATTCTCTGTTTCAGGGCATCAAATGCTCTCTGGTGTTGTTCTAACCATGACCAAGATACATCTTTACATGTCAGTTCTTTAAGCGCTGCTGAAAGTTGGCTCAAGTCTAGAATGAACTTGCCTAGGTAGTTAACCATGCCAAGAAAATGTTGCAGGGCTTGAACATTGTCTGGAGCTGGCATCTTGAGAATTGCTGTTTGCTTGGATGGATCTGGTCATAAGCCTGAACTGGCAAATAAATGACTAACATAAGTAACTCCTCATAGCCTGAACTTGCACCTCTGAGGATTCAGCTTAAGATTTACTCTACATTCTCTTTCCAGAACCTCCTTGAGGTTTCTGTCATGCTCACCTTCACCATTACCTCCTACTAGAATATCATCTACTATAATAGCACATGGATACACAGAAATAATTTGCTCCATTGCATGCTGGAAGACTTCACTAGCAGAATTTGTCCAAATGGCATTCTTAAAATCTGTACCTGCCAAAAGGAGTACTGAAAGTGGTTAGCGATGAAGATTTTCAGTCAAAATAATTTGCCAAAATGAACTCTTGGCATCCAAGACAGAAAAAAACAGTGGCATTTGGCATAAGACTTCTTCAACCTTATGTATTGAATGATGAGGTATTTTCAGTGCTTTGTTTAAATCTCATGGATTAATACATATTCTGATATCATCTGAGCTTTTCTTATGAGCCACTAGCCCTCAACCATGGAAGATACCCATTCATTAGGGGTTGATGAACCTATTGGAAAAATCACACCTTGCTGCACCATTTTATCTAGACTAGCTTTGACTCTGTTCTGCATAGCTACTGGAACTTTCCAGGCTAGCCTGACAACTGGATTGACCTCTGGGTCTAACATCATGGAGTACACAACTGGGAGTTTGCCTGGTTTGTCTTCGATGAGATTCGTATAGGTAGATAAAATAGACTGGGTGAAATTAGAACATTGATTTTTCAAGCTTGCATGGTACACTTCCTTATTAAATGAAAGTAGTCCCATTTTCAAACTGTCTCTGAGGCATAATAATGACTGTATGTAACTTCTGACCACATAAAATTGCAAGGCATAACTGTTCCCAACAGAGTACCATTAAAGCACTACTAAAACTTCAGTTTGAATATCTTCACCACCATAATCAACAAGCTTCACACACTTTGCCAAATCAAGCTTCTCACCAGCACATACTCTAGCAAATGTTTCTGGTGGCATAACATTGCACTTTGAACCTGTGCCAACTTTGAACTCTATGGGTCTTCGTTTATCTGAACAGTACAAAATACTTCATTCTTTGCCCATAAATCTACTGCAGTGACTGTTTCATTAAGCACAGGCACACTATCAACATAAAAAGTAGGGTCATGGCTTTCTATTTGATCAACTTGTCTGAATGTTCTCTTTTAATAAAAGAATAAGCCTCTTTTGATTTAGAAAATCTTTGTAAATGATTCAACTTTTTACATCTCTGGCATTGCTGAACAAAAGTTAAGCACTTTTCTCTTTTAGACACATGATTACCACCACAATTATTACAGTTGACTATGAGGCTAGGTGAGGGAACATGCTTTGAGTTAGCTGACTCACCCTTGTGCTTCACTGAGACTGTGTGGACTCTGGAATTTGATAGAAAGTTATGGGGTTTATCAGTGAGTGTTGCAGGGTTTACAGTTACTGCCATGTGCTTGGGTCTGTTTCGTTTAACCACTTGCTGTGTGCTATCAGTATGAGCACTAGAAGATACTGGAAGAATGCATTTCTCAGTTATAAGAATATTTGTGTGTTATTCTGTAAGCTCATATATCTGACAAATCTCAATGGCCTTATTCAAAGTTAAATCACTGTCACAAAGAAAAATCTTTCTCATGGCATCATCTTTAATATCACATACAAGTCTGTTTTTTATCAACTCATCCAGTAAATCACCAGATCTTTACGTTTTAGCTTTATTTCTCGTCAGTTATATATGCTGCAAACATTTCAACAGACTTTTGATCCATTGTATAAAATAAGTGCCTTTCCATTGTAATATTCATTTGAGGGTTACACATTACTCTAAATGTTTGTATTAAGCACTTGGGGTCTTCCCTTGACTCAGCCAGTACCACTATGTGAAGGTTTCCCCCTCTCCTGTAAATACAGCAGGTGTATACACAAATGAACACTGTCTTTCTATGGCTTCTGAACCAGTTAAATTAAGCAGTATAAATGCTTTTGTATTATCAGAAAATGCAGTTTGTATGAAAATATCATACTCTTGCTCAAACACTCTCCAATTCTCTGCAATATTATTATCAAATACAAGTGGAGCTGGTTTTCAAAATCTGTCTGCCATGCCAACAAATTATAGTAAAACACAATGCAAAACAGGTCCACTGTAAATATGACCCTTGTAATTATATATGAACATGCACACACAGCCAGTACTTGTAATAACATTCAAACGCACAATAAACTCTTTGAAACACTGTACTTTATGAAATATGCTTTAAAATGACTCTAGTTTGCGAAATAACTGCACTGTAATACTGCACAAACTTGCAAACACTCTGTATACTTCAGATATCATGAAAAGCTTTGATTAATGCGAAAACGTAGTTCATAGCAAAACGTGGTTGTTTTCCTTATTTTATACATTTTATGTGATTCGGACTTTATTTCAAACATTTTTGTAACTTTTTTGAATATTTTTTATCAATATGTCGTAGTTTTGGACATTTCGTTTAACTACAAATTTGTTTTGAGCATTCTGAGTGCTTCATTTTATATTCTTTGAGTAAGAAATTATTTAAGCAAGTTTTAGTACCTGAAATTCGTTTCTGACCTGTTTTGCGAGTTATATGTGCAGTAGAGATGATCCATTCCTCTATATTCCTGTACCATTAACTGAGTGCCTTCTGGTCTTGATTCTGGATCCCACTTCTGACACCATGTCACTTGTCTTGGTTTACTACTGAAGACGATCAGGTGGGGTAGTTTGTTTATATGCTTTATTACACTGAAACACATCAGGATGGATAACTGCAGTACAAAATATAAACAAACTGATTGACAGACTACACAGACATGCATGCTTACATCTCAATAGCTTACTACAAAATTTTAGTCAGGCTCACACATGCTCAGTATTTATACATATGTGCAAGTCCACAGAAAGCTTCTTAAAGGTATACATACATACATACTGATCTACAGCTGCCATTGTAATGTCAGACGTAAGCTGTGGTTTGTGCGATAACTACTGTGATCTATAGTGTGTAACAATAGATAGGTAGGTGTTCTAATCTCACTCCACACTACTCAGTGTGTGTGTGTGTGTGTGTGTGTGTGTGTGTGTGTGTGTGTGTGTGTGTGTGTGTGTGTGTGTGTGTATGTGTGTGTGTGAGTGTGTGTGTGTGTGTGTGTGTGTGTGTGTGTGTGTGTGTGTGTGTGTGTGTGTATCTTCGTATCACATAAATATGATCACCTCAGTAACATAGAAGAAAGTAGGGTTTTGCAGTATTTTGGTTGTAGCAGGTGAAGTGGGCCTCGAAATGCCTCACCACAACTAGACCTGCTGATGTCATCAAGCTTAAGATGTCCTAAAGAGACAGGAGTAGCAGACTTGAGGTGTAGTGCATGTGTCACGTACTGTGATCTGTAATGTGTACCACTAGATAGGTAAGCATTCTACTCTACCTGCAGCCAACTTGCAGAGTGTGTGTGTGTGTGTGTGTGTGTGTGTGTGTGTGTGTGCGTGTGTGCGTGTGTGCGTGTGTGCGTGTGTGCGTGTGTGCGTGTGTGTGTGTGTGTGTGTGTGTGCTGTGTACTGTAAACAGTAATTGGAAGTGGTTCTATCCTCAGTGTAGCTAGGTTTGTGTGTGTGTGGCTGTTAGAGCATTTTACCTCAGCTTACAAATCATAGGATCTTTGAACTTTAGTAGCATAATGGCCCTACAGGCCTCACAATCTTAGCCATGTTTATACCCTTCTTTACATGATCAGCACATATTAGCCCTGTTCATGAGGGAAACCCTGGGGTGAAATGATGGTCACGCAGTCAATCATACAGATAGCATCTGATGAGGTCCACTGAGGTGCTCTGTTTGCCGTTAGGCAGGATTCTGTTTCAAAGGTGTGTTAAAATCTGGTAGACAGATCACTCCCACCAGCATGTATTACTAATGTCACATACCAGTTTCATGTCCTTGATGTGAGTAATCCATGTATCATGCCTACAGATATGCAGCATTTACAATCAAGCAGGGTCACACATTGACCAGTATGCAAGGAAGAGATCACCTCTGAGTAGTCTATATGCCACAGGCAACAATGACACTTATTGCAGATGATACCCCTTGAACACATACTGAAAATGTGAAGTTCCCTTATGAGGGACCATACTGTTGTGTGCAATTGCCAGTAGAGCTTGGAAAGGTACATTACCAAATGGCCATTGCACTCAAATATTCACATGCTGAGTGAAGAGAACATGGAGGTTATAAGTATGTCAGTTTTAGGTGACTATGCCCTCAGTTATGACATATGATTCCCATCTTACCACTGGGAAGACATGATGATCTCAGGTACATTAGGTGTAAACCTGTTTGGCCAGGCCTGTGTGCCCAGGTCTATCACCCCTGAGTACATACATCACATGTTGTGACTAATGTGCTACTTACCAGAAACATAGGTGTTACCGATGCAAATAATACTCATATATATTTCCATGGAGTTTACAGCCATTAGTATGCCAACCGGCATTTATTCATCAATACTCTCTTGTAGGATATTGACATAATTCACAGAGTCTATGACCTGCTCACAGTTTGCAGGCATCAGCCAACTTTGTCAGCCACAGACATTCAATGTTCACTTGTATCATGGTTAAATGGATTCCAAGCAATAGAGGACCCAGGACTGAGCCTCGTTGAACACTGCTGCTTACATATCAGCTATTGGAGGTGGATTTGCCTATTTTGAGTATGTGTGCCATCACTGAGCCATTTAGTGACCCCTATAATGATACTAACATGGATGGCTAAGTGGGTGCTTTTGTCAATGATGCCTGAGTTGGAAATAGAGTCACATGGCTTGGCTAAGTCCAGGGGGTTGTATGCCCTGATGTTGCCTCACCCAGGTCCGTGCTGACTGCCTCAGACATGTCCATCACGTTTAACAGCCATGATCTCCCTGTCAAAAATCCAAACTGTATACAGTCAACTGTTTGTAGATTACATATATGTTTGCTGATCAGCTCCATGATGATTTGCCCCATGGGCACATAGGTCTATAGTTCCGGTGGTTGGTGGATGCACAACTTCTGTGCAAGGGGATAACAGTTCCTATGTTACAGTATGATTGCAAGGAGTTCGCAATGGTGTTAGTAATCCTTGTTGGATCCCATGCAGGATGCAGACTGGGCTGTTAGCATGTCCAATAGAAGCTGTGTATCCCCCATAGAGAGGCCAGTTACAACCTGCTCTGTAGATATGAAAGGTATAGGACAGGTTGTAGGAATGTCATGTGGCACATGGGGTGGGGACCAGGGAGTGAAGTTGATGCAGAACCTATGGGAAAACAGGTTGGCTATGAGGACAGACCCCATTATATGTGATATCATTAAGTACAAGTTCACCAACAATCTGGGCTGGTTCTCTGAGTTTACACTTGTAGCTACACTGTGTGTTGTGGTTCTGCTTTGTGTGGGATGTTAATTTTGTAACATACTGTTTCTACACTATGTCACAACAAAACTATGTGCTTGTTTTATCTGAGGAGGTTGTGCCTTCATTTTAGGGGGGCACCCCCACCTCAACTATCACACAGCAATGTCCACCTCTTATTGTACAGACTGATAATGGCATTTGTGCTCTAGGCAGGTTGGCTGTGCCATGAGGAACTCATGTTCCTCCTGTCAGGTACAGCCGAGTCTATGCACTTATACTGCATTAACATAATGCATGGGTGTAGAGCTCTGGATACTTGCCTGTCCCATCTGAGGGGGGAAGTGCAGTCAAACTATGTAAACTATCCCATAGGAGGTAATAAATTACTTTGTTGAAATATATTTCTGTATTTTCTGCAAAAGGGTGTGGATCTGATAGTTTTAATGAGACTGCTCTGTGGTCATATCTCCCCAGGGAGGACCTCACAGTGGTGGACTGCAGTGGTCACCCATACTGGTAAACACATGCTGCACTATATTGGCTCCCCTTGTGGGGATATCATGCCACTGATCCAGGGCATTGTAGTTAAGGATGTGGACTAATCTTTGGGCAAGTGAACTTCAGCATGACTAAGCAACACAGTTGGTGGTTACATAATGTCACCCCAAACCATGATGTATTGATATATCATGATAGACACAAGTACATTCAAATAAGTACAACATGTGTCTGGATTCATGGGGCTACTCCTGTAACTGGCAATGGCTTGATTATGTGCCCTTCCTGCAGTGAATAGCACCTGCAGTGTCTCTGTGAAATCACAACATTTCACTAAATCTGGATGTGTGTATCTATCCTTAATGAATATTTATACATCACCTGCATTACCTTGCACTGTCAGTTTGAGGTCTGAACATGTGGAAGGATGTGTAGTCTGGTATGGCTGTGATGCTGTCCACAGCCTTGAGCCAGGTGCCATTGACTGCACAAATGTCTGCATATTCTAAGGTGGGGACAACTTCCACAAAGTGGGGTTTAGTGTTGCCATTCCTAGCATGTAGCAGCATAACCATGATGTTGTATGTATATGGCTTTCTCAATGGAAAGTTTCCCAAAAGACAGTGCCTATAAAATGCACTGTGGGGGTGTCAGAAGCCTTGAACAGTACTCAACATACCAGGGGTGAGAGATGAAGACCATCTCTGACAAAGCACTGACATCTGTTGAGCAAGTCATCCCAGGTGGATATGTAGTGGACCCCCTTACAATGACACCACACGCTAAGGCAATTATTGACATCCATCATTTTCTGTGTGTATTGAGCCATCATCCTAGGTGAGAGTCAAATGTATCTGAAAGCTATAGGCATACCCATGAGAGACACAGTGTGTTTAAGCTCAGTCATGTGTCTGCATACAGTCCAGGGATGTATGCCCCTAGTCGTACACACCTGTAGGAACTATGATGTCATCATTATGTTACCTCAGAATCCTTGAGTTGCAGCAATGTGTGGTATAGTGTATCATGTCAACCCACAGACAGCTAACTCTGACCTTTCCTATATGTAGCCTGGTGACACAGACATCAATGTGTCTCACAATGTAATCACCTATGAATAATAGATTTGATTTTGTGTTTTGCCTAAGGTGTTTAACAGGTGAGACAGTGGTGCATGAACTATTATGTGTACTGTGCTCTCCAAAGGTAGGATTTTCTGAGGTGTCTGTTGTTTGGGAATATATCTGGCAAGGAGCTGCACACATGCAGGTGTATGTGATGTGGGTGTCGGTGGTGCAGGAGGGGAGCTGTGCATGTTGACAAAATGCTCATTGCCATATGTACTGACTGCTGTTTAAGACACCATGGAATCAAGGTATGAAATACAATCACATCTGTCACACATTGTATTTTTGTGGCTTATGAGTGCAGGGGTGGGCACACTTTCATAGGTTCATAGGTTCATGGGTGTGTACTAGGCTAATGGCCCTGGGGCCTATGTAAGCCTAGCCAATAAGAAGCCCTAGTGTCACGTCAACTGACGATAATTCCCATTGCCTCTGTCTAGCAGGGCAGCTGAAATGATCCCCGAGGATGAACTTTCTATTTCCCATCCATTCATCAAGATTTATTTTGAAGAGAGCCAGAGAGGATCTCTGCTTGACGTAGATGGGGAGTCTGTTCCAGAGCATAGGCAGTCTCTGGGTAAGGAACCTATCTCTCTTGCATGTTCTATTTAATGTGGTAAGAAGATTGAGTTCCTTGAAGCATGTGGCATGGTGGGATTGTTTTTTTTTTTCTTAGATGTAGCGTGTCTAGCAGCTCTGGGTCAGACATGGCTTTGTAGGTAAAGCAGAGATTGCCTCTAGGGAGGTGATATGAGACTGAGTATAGCTGGAGTTTTTTGAATCTGTCAGTATAGGCATGTGTTTAAGGCCTAGAATCTCCTTGGTGAGGTATTTTTGTGGCCTTTCCAGCTGTAGCAGGTGTCTAGTGAGGTACATGCCAAAAGGGCATTGTATTCTATAATAGGTCTAATGAGGGACAAGGAGAGAGGGACAATGACATATTTCTTCCTAGATGAGAAACCCTTTGTGATGAGATGTGCCACATAAAAGGATTTTCTGACCACAGTGGTGATGTGGTTGTCAAAAGATAGGTTGCTATCAACCTGTGTTCCCAGATCTCTTATTACATCTTCTGAGTTAAGTGGAACACTGTTGATGTGGTAGGTCATGGGAGCAGAGTTTTTCCCAAAAGGACATAATGATGGATTTTTGGCATTTAGTTTAAGGCTGTGGTTCAGGCACCAGTCATTGGTGTCAGTGAAGCCCCTTTGTAGGATGTCTACATTAGTTGGGGATTCTATAATAGCTCCCAGTTTGCAATCATCTGCAAACTTGGTCAGCCAGAGTCCATTTGTGTTGGCTTGAACAGTAGGTGACGAGCAGAAGGGGACCCGGGACAGCTCCCTATGGGACACCAGTCATGACTGACTGGTAGTCCGATTTGAAGTCTGCAACCTTCATAGTGTCAGTTCGATCTGTGAGCCAGTTAGTAACCCACCTTGTGACATAGGGGTTAATGCCTAGATTAGTGAGTCTATCAATGATTCCTGAGTGGGGAATGGTATCAAAGGCCTTGGCAAGATCGAGATAGGCTGTGTGTACCACTTTGCCCTCATCCACAGCTCTGGTGACAGACTCAAAGAAGTCTACCAGACTGAGCAGGCATGATCTACCCTTGACAAATCCGAATTGCGTGGGGTCCAGAGTTTGGAGGCTTCCTATATCCCTATTTATAAGGTCCACAATGATACACTCCATAGCCTTGCATATCAGACTAGTCAGGCTAATGGGGTGGTAGTTTCAGTGGTCTGTAATCTCTCCCCCTTTGTGGAGTGGGATGATCGTGGCCATTCACCATTCAGTGGGTACAAAGCCTGAAGTGAGGCTACGATTGAACAGGGCACTCAGGTGTGGTGCCAGTCCATTTTGTAGCTCATGTAGGATGCATCCAGGGATATTATTGGGTCCCATGGAAGCTGTGTTATTTGCTTTAGACAGTGTGGTTTTAACCTGAGCAGCAGTAATATTAGGAACTTGACACTCCTCAGGAATTGCAATTGGCCCTTGGGGGGGGGTGAAAAAGGGGTAAAGTTTGCACTGAACCTATCAGCCAATATATTGACAATGTCAGCTGGCTCAGTATATGTGTTGCCATTGTGCTGTAGCTCAAAGCAGACCTGAGTGTTGCCCTGAAGATTCTTGACATAAGTATAGAATACCTTGTGGTTGTCTTTAGTATTTGCTACTATTTTTGTTTTCATAGCTAGCTTTAGAGGATTTGATAAGGTATCTCAATTTTTTGCTAAGGCTAGCTAGGGATTTTTTCCAGTCTTGGGACTTTACCCTTTTCTGCAACAGTTTCTTCCTTCTGTTGTAGAGCTTGTTTATGGTAGAGGACCACCAGATTGGCTTCTTTTTTTTGGAGGTAAGTGCCTTGGCTCTGTTTGGGATAGCTCTATCCATGCACTAGTGATTGTATTCATACAGGGTAATGGTGTGTGATTCAGTAGTCAAGCAGCTATTTTCCAACTGCATGGGCATTGTAAAGTTTGCCACCTCTGTTTTTAGGAGCCCAAAGTTTGCTTTGGAGAAGTTTTTTACAGTGGTTTCCTTTACCGTGGGAGGAGGGAATGTGGGTATCCATGGTGATTAGCTTGTGGCCAGATCTGACCAGGGAGGAGTTGATTTTAGGTGTAGAGCAGCAGTTGTTCATGTTGGTTATGACCAGATCAAGGATGTTGTTACCCCTAATAGGGGTAAGAACAAGTTGGTCCAGGGCATTGGAATTTGTGAATTCCAGGAATCATTGAGCAAGTGAGTTAGTACTTGAGTAATTTTCCCAGTTTATGTAGGGGTAATTAAAGTCCCCCAGTATTAGTGTTGCACTTTGGTATTTTCCAGGATGTTTAGGAATGTGGAGTGGGAATCTTGGGACATAGTGGGACCTATAGCAGGCAACCACCTGGATTGCTGTCTTGCCCAGTGTTAGTTGTACCTGTAGTATCTACAGAGTGTTGTGTTGGGCTATTAGTCTGGAGGTGTGTATGTCCTTCATGAATATGGAGACATTGCTGCCTTTAGTGCTTTGGTCCAGGTTTTGGGGCCTAAAGGTTTGGTATAAATTATAGCCTGGTAGCACGGGGGTGCTCTCCTGAGCCTTGAACCAGGTTTCAGTTACTGCACAGGCATCAATGTTCTCCATATGGAGGAGAGCTTCGAGTGAGTACATTTTGATATTCTAATGTCTAGCATTGAGTAGCATAACGTTCAGATACTGTTTGGTTTTAACAGTTATGGGGGTACTTTTGACATCTGGACATTGCCTAAAAAAGGCACTATAGGGGTGGCAAGTGCCTTAGCCAGAATCCGGAATCCCAGGGATGACAGATGCAGGCCATCTCTGGCAAAGCATCTAGGTCTGTCGATCATGTCATCCCAGGCAGACAGATACTGGATCCCCTTAGAATGACACCAGAAGTTTAGCCAATTATTGAAGTCAATCATTTTCTGCTTGTACTGCGGTATCATTCTTGGTGATGGCAGGATGCTACTTAGGGCTATCTACATACCTCCCTGAGCTACATGGTCTGAGAGCTCCTCCATGTCTCTTTTCAAGTAGTCCAGAGAGTTACATCTCAGGTCATTCACACCAACATGGACAATGACAGAGTCATGTTTGTACCAGCTGTGGAGTGACCTGAGCGCATGCGTTATGTGGTGGGTCCTGGCACCTGACAGGCAGCTAACTGTAACTTTCACCTTGTTCAACCTGGTGAGTGGGACATCAGTGTGTCTTATTATTGGATCACCTATGACTAGTGTATTGGGTATGCTGTGTTGCCTTGGGGGCTTTTTTGGGCGACACACTGTTCGTGTGAACTATGTATTTCACGGTTTGTACCATGGTGTGGTGGTTGCTTGCATGTCTGCCTTGGAGGTCTCTGATGTTTGGGTAGATTTTTAATGAGAGCCTCAGCAAAGGTGGGTGTGTGTTTTGTGTTTCTGTGTGAGGATTGTGGTGGTGTATGTTTTGGAGGACTATGTGTTTCATGTGGTGTGGCACAGGTCTTGATCTTCTCTTGGATGGCAAGTCCAGTTGTGGCATGAGAGTGCTTTGTTTCCAACTTGGATATATATAAGTGCATCTCTCACAAGACTGGGTGTTGGGAGGTAGGAGGAGAGGGTTGTCTGTGTACATGAGGCAGTTGCTACATTCCTCAGGGTGCTCAGGTTCACCAGGTTACCAGAAGTGAGCACAGGGAACTGACCTTTAGACATACCTGGATGGGTGTTAATTTAATAGTACTGAAGTTTTTTAGTGCTGGTAGCAGTAAAAATGCTCCAGTAAATGCTATGAGAGGCATTGAGCAAGTGCTAGACTTTGATACTCAAGTTGAGTGAAAATGAATCTTAGACTAGCAAGATTTAATGGAAAATTTGAAGATTAGACCTTCTGGCACTGGAAATAGTTTAACGCTAGCTTAACAGTGCTGCCCAATGTGCAACACTGTGCAAAAATGGGTTTTTAAGGCAGAAAGTTAAAAGGGATAGAAATGCTGCACAAACAACCAATAAGCTACAATTTCCGAGTTTGAAACTACTCCTCTTCTGACTGATAGGCTGCCCAGTGCTTACCACTCTCACTGATAGGCAGAGAGGCTACCCTCAATCACAGAAAGGTATGGGGCACTCAAAAACTATGAAAGCAGTCCTGAATACAGCAAAATCTGTAACTGGACTATACAGATTAAGAAAAAGGCAGGAAGAAAGGCAAACAATCTATTTTTTTTATTTTTTACAGGTAGACAGAGAATACACTTAGTGAAGGCAAATACAGTAAAAGGACAACAGTGCACAGTTTAGAACTCACTATGATTGCAATAAAAGGCAAGCAGACACTTAAAACCCATTGCTGGCTAGCACACTTGAGTGTGTAGCTAAAATTACAATAAATGCAGTTGAATTTAGTGTAAAAAAATGGCAGAACAAGTGCAGTAAGCAGTAATATAAGCAGGTAAAGCAGTGATACGTAGGTTGAATAAAAAAAGGATTTCTCAGTCCTCTCTGCTGCTTTTGTAGGCTTTATGATGCCAAAAGGGGATCCACGGAGCTTAAACAAGGGCAAAAACTGTGCAAACTTGGGTTTTTAAGACTGAAAGTTAAAAGGGACAGAAATGCTGTCCAAATAGCCAATAAGCTACAATTTCTGAGTTTGAAACCATTCCTCTTGTGACTGATAGACTGCCCAGTGCTTACCACTCTCACTGATAGGCAGAAAGGCTTCTATCTTCCACATCTCATCAGCAGTCATTGATAGTGCTATTAGCAATAGTCATGCTTGTGTGTATGTCACAGCACGCCATCGTTTGGCAGTGTCATGACAGATGGTGAAATGTAACATGTCAACTTTATTATGTAGGTCCCTTAAGGTAACACAGCACCTGGCAGTGTGCCATACAATGCTTTGCCAGCCATGTGGGCCTTGGATTGACCATAATCCTGTTATTAGGCTTGGTCCCAATACAATACCTAAAAATGTGACACTGTGCAAGTCCTGCAAAGTTAGGTCATGTTGACACACCCTTGGGGTTGATAGCCTGAAACAGTGTTTGTAAGCACTCATTGCAGTGAAGATGTGGATGCCTGTGCATGCACAGTGGTTTGTTCAACTTTGCTGACATTACGTTGGCCTTGCAAGTGTACAATGCCTGTCAAGCAACCAGACAGCAAACTGGTTGCTGTGTGACATGATGTGGGAACACAGACATGTTTTCAGGGTACATAACTGTACAGTATGACATACCTAGGACATGTGGCAGGTGGAAATACTTTGGGTAAAGGTGGCCAGCTCTCTACAGTAGGCCTCACAGCCATGTCATGCAGATATCTACCATTAATCTGTTAAAAGGCAGGATCCAAGAATTGCTGTGAAATTGTCACCTAACATGGATCGTTGCCACTGTGCTACTTGTTTCAGAAAGCTTGGATATCTATGTCACTGGACATTGTACATTTTAATATGATGCTGCAGCTGTTTTCCTAATCACCATCTGGTTAGTTCCCTAGTGACATACCATCAACCTTGATACAGAAGGCATAATACATGCAAAAAAAAAACAACTGATTGCTCAGGTTGCTAATCAAGGCATCTACTTGGAGAAGGATGTGGGAAGCCTACAGAGCCTTTCATGATGAGGGACAGCTATGTATATGAACAAACAAGCTGTGTCCTGCTTTTCATCATGAGCTTCATAGTAATGTTTTGTGTGTGATGACTGAAAAAGTATCGGAGCATGGTATCCCATCAGAGAGTGGTTGTGGTGAGACCAGCATTAGTAGTTGCCATGTACCCGCAATTCAGGGGACTCCCCTACTTTACACATTCTTCACAAGGTAATTGTGTGCTTTCAGTACATACTGCTTGAGTAGTGTTCATCTGCAGAATACCTGGGTAAGGCCTCCTGCCTTACATTCATAGGGTATAGATATTATGCTTCCCTCCATTGTTTCCCTGTGCTCTGTACAGATACCTTGGATGACTCTTTTCTTGGAACATGATGGAAGTAACTGCAATACTTAGTTTCACAGAAGACAACTAGCATGCAGTACCAAGTGCCAAGCAGTCTCCCCAGATCTCTCAGTCATCTGATATGTAAAGCCATGAAAGGAGTTAGCATGGATATGATCAGTAACACCTACTGACACTGGACCAAATGCAGTTTGTTTTGCTCAAGGGAAGATCATACCTACCTACCCTAATCGGTGAATCTCACTGAGTGTTAAACTATGCAATGAATGAGGGGAATATGACTAACTCCACCTACATTGCCTGACAAGGTGTTTGACAATATTAGTCCAGCAGACTTTGCTAAAAACTGTGTAGGTTATTTGCAGAGAGGTATATCAGCTGGTTGATAGCCAAGATCCCATAATCTGGGAAGATAGCATTGGGTAGACCTATGCTACTATGACGCCAGTCACCAGTGGATTTCCCCAGACATCATTAATGGAGCACCCCTTCTAGCCATTCCCTCTCTGCAGTCATGGCCACTGTCACTGACCTCTGACTGACTACATTAGCAGGTGATTGCATATTAGGAGCTGTCACTGAATACCACACAATACCAACAGTTATCCAGGATGGCCTGAGACACACATACAGTTGTTGTCAGAGACACTGACAAATAGTAAATGCCAAGGACTGCACAATAATATCCTTTTGTAAGTCATCCACCCTGGAAAATATAGTAGTGTCCACACACAGTTGAGCCATTACTCATGCAGTTATAGACACAGTGAGAAATCTAGGCTTTGACTTTCACTGGTCAGTAAGATGTGGAGATCCATTCCATATTATACAACCTATACAGAAAGGTATGGCATGTAAATCCCAGACTGTCATTGTTAAACTGTATTTGGCAGTCATCACACCTATCATTGAGTGCACTCACACCTTTGCTATGTCACTACACAGGCATATCTTCTGTAGCAGCCACACAGGTTCTGTTGTAAACTAATACATATTGTAGATAACATATCCTATGCAGTCTGTGTCAAGACCATACATGTGTAGTCTCTCTCTCCTACATGGTTTGGAGGGGATGTGTATGACTGCCATACAGGGTGGTGTCAGATCTCACGGTGTACCTCCTACTTATCCAAGACAGGACTAACACATGTATTACCTGTTCTACACACCTACACCATCACTGTGGTACAAATAGTACATGCTGGAGAAACAGGTATGTAATGCAGACACTACACCCTATATGTAACAGGCTCCCAATGCATGTGAAGCAGACGTCTGCTGTAATGCACATCATGAGCAACTTACACAATGGGATGCAGAACAAGACAATCATATCTGGTGTAGTACAAATGTCTGTAATGGACACAGGAAATTTGTAAATGGGTCATCTCTATCACCACAGCGTGTAGATATGTTAGCTCCCAAAATCCTGACGACACTAATGAAGGGTATCAGACCTTTTCATAGATTAGAGATGTATGAGTAGGCTGAATGATGCCATTATCCTTGTTAGCCTGTTATATGCATATGAACCTATGGAGCCATGCACCTACAGTGCTGTACCTTGCTGAAGACATATTTCTTCTGTAATGCCATTCCATCCTCTGCTGTGACATCTATGGGTTTATTGATGCTGTGTATCCATAGGTGTCCGCTACAAACTCCTGAAACTGAACTATAAACAGGTCCATGACACAGCTTTCATTGTGTAAGTATACAACCATTACACCATCGTACAACATAAGGTAAACAAAATACTGTTGCTTACTCATTACAGATATCAGCATACAGTATCTCTCAGTGACCAGTACAAGTGGCATGGCAAAGCAACACTGGATGATACAATTACATATTGATTTATATAGTCACCATGTGCATCAGACACATAGCTTCATTTCCCTGCATCGTCGATGAGGATGACAGGGATGTGGCACAGGTATCATCACTTGCACTGAGTGTGTGGGTGTGCAGGAGGCCTTGGCTGACTGAATAGGTTGAAAGTATGTGTGTGAGTCAGGAACGGAAGCAGGTAAGATGAACCATGGAAATGTGTCGTGTGTGTCTGTAGGTGACCTGATTTTGACAGTGGTGTGTGTACGCGTGAACACAGTTAACCACAGTGCAAGCCTAACATGTGTGTATATTGGACAGCTTTGAACCATGCATGGTAGAGCTGACAGTTTACCGTTTCTACCCCAAAACTCGGGCACTGGCTCTGCAAAGAGATGCACTGGCACCTCCATGCACAAGGTCAGAAGCGGTGCTAGTACTTGATGGTAACTATTGTCTGCTGCTATTGTGTTCTCCATGGGAACAGCCAGAACCATCAGTCCATGGCCTGCCACATCTTGGTGTGGACAGCACACTCCTCTGGAGCACTGGATGTACTGCCACTACAGGACCATGATAGTGCACAGCTATGTGGACTCTCAGCAGATGGAGTTTCTGACCTACGTCCATGAGTCCGATATTCTGCGATCTGTCTCAGTCCACCATCTTTCCACTGCATCAATGAGCCAATTCAGAATATCAGCAATGTGGTGGAAGCAGTCACGGATGTCAGACTGTGCTGCATCCATAACTTTGAGCATTCATCTGGAGTTTTTTCAGAGCGTACCTGTGCCTCCATGGTGGCCTGAAACATTCTTTGAATGACCCATGATGAAACACCTGCAACAGGTAGTGGAAGGACAACAGGCCTCCTACAAGCACTCCTATCAATCTGCCTGTGTGGATCCTTGCCAGTTCTCTGCCTATGGCCAGTGTCTATATTCACTGGAACCATAGCTGTCACACTTTCCTGTTTAATGTCCCCACCCTCTGACTGTCCAATATCTGTGGCCTCCAGGGACTGGGTATGTGTAGGCATACTGACTTTGTGCAGTAATAATGAGGGCAGAAGATGAATGTAAACCTCTGGGACAAATTCAGCCCCCAAAACCCCCCACCTGTGCCTCACTTTGGCCACCATCATCATCAGAGTCTTAAGAGACACTGACATCAGGTTGTGTAGGGGACAGAGACCAATCCCCCAGTTACATGTGATGAGAAAGGGAAAAGTAGTTCATTAAGACTTGTACTATTATGCTCTGCAGTACTATGTTGCAATATGTGCAAAGCTGTATATACTGTTGTTACTGTTGCAGACCTGTTTAACCCCAACCTCATATAGTAGGACATGAGGACATTATCTTTCCCACAAACCTCTGCAGTTAGTTGTAAATAAAAGCTCTTTACACAGAAATCTCATCAGCAACAATGAGGTACACTGTTGGCATTTGTGAAGACTCTGCACAGCTGACACATATGGTAATCTGTAATGTCCTGACAATACTGCCACATCTAGCATTGTGGTCATACCTACAAGGCATAGGTATGACTCTAAAGTGTATACAGTCAGAAAAATATCTGTGCAGTTGGCAATCATGCTGACAGTACAGCAAAACAGCCAGCAGGCCTGGGATGACACATTAGGGAATACATTGCAGTAAATCTACATCTGTAACAAAACAGTGTTGTGCTTACCAGGAGCAGGACCACAGCCTTGTCCAATTCCTGATGGACCTGTGAAAAGTTGAAGGACAGGTAATGTAAATGTCATCACATGTTGCACTATAACAGGGTAATATGTCCATATATCTCATATTTACAGTAGCTACTATGTTAATTGTTATGTTGGTCAAAATCTGAGCATGAGAATCAAACTGCAGTTAAACTCCCCCTCCCAAAAAAAAACAAACACCTGACACCCAAGTAAAGGTATGCACACCTTTACACACTGAAAGCTACAGTATTCCTATGCTGATCACCTACCTGAGTGACATTAGACCACACATGCAATGAATACAGCCCTACTTCACTTATCTGGACACATTACTTATCAACCACAGTCTTGCTTTACACTTTATTGTTATTGCTCCTTAGAATCTGTGAAGTGTACACATGATATCTGCCCAGAACATGGGCTACCTTATACTTTGTTCCTGGAGTGGGAGGAATAGAGAGCATTATGTGAATGAAAGTGGTCTGAAGACAGCCTTGAACTGTACTATGGGTTATGCAATACATTTATCAGGCAATTACTTTTGCATTCTTTATTTATTTCAGTTTTACAGTTGACTGCAGTGACATCATAACACACATGCAATGAATACAGCCCTACCACACTTATCTGAACACATTAGTTATCAAACCACAATCTTGATTTACACCTTATTGCTTATTGTTCTTGGTATTGTCTATTGTTTATTGCACTACAGTTATCAGAAAATATCTGTACTTACCGCACTCACAGCACATCCTGGCCAGGCGCCCGGTGTGACACTGGACGTTGTGAGCCCATTCAGCTGCAGCACCCTATTATGCATACTGGTTTTGCATAGGCTCAGCTTGTATTTTAGTAAAGTAGTAATAGGCATACTTATGTATCTGGGGGACATGCCCAGCCCTAGCCTCTTGGACCCAGGTGTCCAAGGTTTCCCTCTTCCTTCATATCAGATCATCATAGTGCTGATGACACTTTGCACCAGTGTGGGGGATACCAGTAGCACTGATAAGATCCTTGGTCAACTGATCCCAGGCTTCAGCTTTAAATTCTGAGCCCTGGTAATCACCCTGCAACAACCAGGGTTTAAAGTTCTGGATCAGAAGTCCAACAAACATTCTGGACTCCTACACACCCCACCTGTGCACCAAAAGTGTGCTTCCTCCAGGCATATTGACAGGTTAGTAAGACTCCAATGAATGCTGCAGAATTCCTACCTATTGGCCTTAATATAGGCTGTTTTCCTGCCCTTACACATCATACTGTAACATTCAGAAAAGTTCTGCTTTGCTTAGCATCATGCAAAACCACTTAGTGGGATGCGGAACTGAGCATCACGTAAACTCGCACAACTGTGTTTTTGTGAAGCTAAGCAATGGGCAAACATGAGAAATCATTGACAACATTTAAGCAGTGCTTAGCATTGTGCAGCTTTTCCAAATGTAACTATTTTGTTTTTAAATTAAACCACTCTTTAGGTCACCTTACACATTTCCACAGAAATAAATGTAAAAAGGTATGACTGTTGGGACTCAAACCTGGGATCTACAGTACTTTAGGCCATGAATCTATCTAGTTAGTTACTTTGATAGTGAGAAAAATGATATACCTTAAAATATACTACTAAGCAACCTGTTAGCATTGCTAAGTACTGCACTGTACCGCACAAATGGCCATTTAATGAGCATATCAAAACAATCCTGTCTTGGTTTGTGATTTGTTGTGGAGTTGACTGGTAAGAGAAGTTTTATTTGAATTTATATTGCATTTGTTACCATTTTTATCACTACTTTTAACTGTTTGTACGTAGGAAGAGACTGCTTATTAACAAGCTTTACTTTGATTTATATTTTGTTGTTTTACCTTTAGTTTCACTTTTGGTTGTGAGTAAAGGATAGGTTTTGGACAGGCAAGCTCTAGCCACCACAAGGGGCTTAGACAGCTATACATTTACACAGACTGCAGAGAGGAAAATTCTGAGCATATCAAACAATCCTGTCTTGGTTTGTGATTTGTTGTGGAGTTGACTGGTAAGAGAAGTTTTATTTATTTTTACTGTTAAAAGGAGGTGCGACTGCGAGCTATAGTGAGTAGAAGCTTCGCGTGCGACATAAAGAAATTAGAACTTCTGTCTGGCTGGTAGAACTTGTATGGTCAGAATAGCTTTATTGTATTTTATTATTTAGTTGTATATTGCTGGTATAATTTTTGTCATAGAAGTTGATTTAAGTTCCTTTAAATTCTTTGCTACTTTGTGTAATCTTTTTTCCTTTGCAATATTTTATTCAATTAAAGCTGAATATGGATTCCTTAAATGAGTATGCAATTAATGATTTGCTAATGCACAAGTATCTTGTACAGTGTAATAAATGCTATGCATATTTAAAGGTAACAGCTGATAACACTGGTGATCTTTGTTCCTTGTGTCAGTAGTTGGATGATTTGCTTACCATTGTTAGAAGCAAATCTCGACTTAATGATGATGATTGCACATGTGCAATTGGCATGGCTTGGAGAACTGTTTTTTCATATATTAATGACTGGACTGATGAACTAAATAATGTTAGGCATAGAACAAATAGAACAGATTTAGGAAATGATGCATCTATTTTCTGCAAAGAACATTCATTTCCTATGAAACATGATGAGGCCCCTGAGAACTATGGAATTGTGAATGCAATTACTCGGCAATCTGAGGATCAGGTTTGTTCAGAAGGAAACAAAAAAAAAGAAAGAAAGGAAGAAGTTCTCAACAAATAACAAGAGAGAAAAAGAAACTGACTGATGATTGTAAAGGAAAAAGAATACATAGTAAAAAGGATTCTGCTTTGCTATGTAACACACTGGTGACAGGGAATAAAGATATCTGTCTATCAGAAAACCCTCAGTCTACAGAAAAAGGCATCACCTTTTCAATGGAAAAGGTAGAAAAAAGAGGCAAGGGGCAGGTGAAAAGGAAGAAATCAAAACTGAACATGAAAGGATTGAAGAACATTATTGTAAGAAGAAAGAAGAGAAAGACAGATGTTGACTACATGGCTCAAGCTCTGGATTTACAGTGCCAGCTGGATGAGAATTTAATACGCAATGAAAACAGTGGAATTAATAAGACTAATAGTGATGAAGATCTATCCTTTGTAACAATTGATAGAGCTGAAATGACTGTATTAGAAGCTGAAGATTCTTCAGAGCTGGCCAGCAAAGATATTCTTGTAATTGGAGATTCAGTTATTAGAGGAACTGATACTTATATTTGCAGAGATGATAATGAACATTGAGTAGTGTTATGCTTGCCAGGAGCAAAAATAGAAGACGTGAAACAAGCCTTGGAACGCCTTAATGTAAGGAAGTATGGATCTGTTTTTATTCATGTTGGTACAACTGATGTCACCAACAAAGATTCCCTGACTGTTATTCGGAAACTGACAGCCCTCCTAGATAGTATAGCTTGTACTGGTGTTAGGACATATTTTTCACAAATCAACTATAGAAAGGATAGTCAGGTCTCTGTGAATGAAAAGATTTTTTGGATAAACACCTTCATGGAAAAAATGTCTGTTTTAAAAAATGGAAATGTGTAGAGCATCTAAGCCTTCTTTCGGGCACACATGTTCAGACAGGACGGTGTGCATTTGTCTAGATCAGGGAAGAGAATTTTTGCAGCAGATATCTTGCAATATTTGACAAACACTAGTCAGGATTTTTGCCAGGTCAAAAATGTAACAGTTCACAGATAGCCACATTTGATGCATCTCTGATGGTTGGTTGTTAATGCTAGGAGCATTAATAATAAAGTGTTTTTATTAGAAAATTTGCTACGTTCCCACAAGATTGATGTTGTTATAGTTTGTGAAACATGGTTAAAGAACAACGACTAAAAACCAGTTCTGTCAGGGTATAAGTGTTTTTACTGAAACAGACATTCTAACAAAAAATCAGGTGGCAGTGTTATGATAGGCATTAAAGATAGCTATAAGACTTGTGATTATTACATGTTCAATGATAATACCAATACTATAGACTGTGTAACTGTGATAATAAAGACAAACCTAAAACATATAACAATTGTTGGAGTGTACAGACCACCAAAGTCAAGTTCAGATGACCTAGGGGAATTCATACATTTCTTACATGAAACACAGGAGGAAAGAATAATATTAGTTGGGGACTTAAATTTACTGGAAACAGACTGGAATAATATTGATTCAACCTTAGTAAAGAAATTATTCACAGGGTATATTCAGGAACAACAAATGCTTCAGACTGTAAAAAAAAACATACCAGGGGACAGAATATACTAGATATTGTTTGTGTTCCTAAAGAAATTACTGTAACTTCAAGTCAGGTTTTACCACCACTGATGTGCAGTGATCATGGGGTCATAAAGGTTAATTTGTTGCTAAATAATTCTGCCAAACTGAAATCTAAGCCAATGCACAGAAGGTTAATTACAGATTATAGGGAAGCAAAAAAGTTGCTATATAAAACTAACTGGAGTGAGGTGTTCAGTAGAAAATCTGCAGATGGAATGTGGAAAGTTTTGAAAGAGAAATTGTTTGAGTGCAAAAAGTCAAAAAAATGTTTAACATCAGGCTCTAGACATATAACATCAGGGGGGTATATTTCCCTAAGAACAAGATACCTCATTAAGGTGAGAGACAAAAAATATAAGAAATGGAAGACAGGTCAAACTACAACTTTGAAAACTGAAATAAAAGAGCTGGACAAACAGATTAAGCATAGTGTTAGAAAAGATCAAGAACAAGTTGAAGATAATTTATATAAAGATATTGAGCATGATAGGAAACCTTTTTATAGATGCATAAGAGGTGGAAGGAGCAAAGATACACAAATTGATAAACTGTGTGCAGATTCTAAAATTTATTCTCAGACACAACAGATTATAGATATATTTACAAAATCTTATGCAAAACAGTTTGGCTCCACAAAAGGGGTGGTAAGTTGTCCTAGTGACATCAAGGTAACCCCAGATACTGGAATCAAATTAGATTATATTGAAAAAGAACTGTGCAAACTGAATCCAAACAAAGTGCAGGGAGGAGACGGAATAAGTAACAATGATTTGAGAACACTTAAGCAAGAACTTACACTGCCATTACATCTATTATTTACTAGGCCATATAAATATGGGGAGATTCTTCAAGATAGGAGACATGTACTTATTAAACCTGTCTTTAAGGGAAAGGGGAATAGGACAAATCTAGAATCATATAGACCCTTAAGTCTACTTTCATGTTGTGGAAAAATAATGGAGAAGGTAATACTGGATAAGTTATTGTCAGAACTGGATAGGTTGGGACTTGAAATCATATATCAGCATGCATATGTTGAAAATAGATCTATTACACCTGTAACATGATGTTCTATAACAACAAAACAACAAAAAAAAAAAAACCCAAATTAGGGCAAAAAACAATAATTACTCAAGTAATAGCCACTGAGGACGACTCAAGCAAGACGGTGAATCAGAAAACTTTAATGACTTAGCGCTTTCACCAGTACAATGCTGGCTTCTTCAGAGTCATTTTCACAATCAATTAAAACACATTTATAACAACTATCCCATGATAATGAGCTGACATCAATAACACAACAACCAATTATAATCCTGTTCTACTGTTTAAATATGTCCTAATAATACAACAATAATTAAATAATCTAAATATTGTAAATAATAATAACACATAATACACCCAAACGTACATAAAAAACATTAAATACTGTTATAAAAAACAAACATAATTAATTAAACTTCTAAATAATTCATCTACCTAAATCTGATTAGATTTAAAATTCAAAATAGGTTTCAAAGATACACAATCACTGAGACTAGGAAATTTCAAGGCATTTAACCTAAGTTGCCATTTAGTTTCCAAAACTGCAACTTTGTTAACCAAATCCCCACCTCTCTCAGTCATACAAACTCGATCCACAACAAAAAACAAGACTACATGCTCCAATTTTAACAAGTTTTTGTTTTTTGTTGTGGATCGAGTTTGTATGACTGAGAGAGGTGGGGATTTGGCTAACAAAGTTGCAGTTTTGGAAACTGAATGGCAACTTAGGTTAAATGCCTTGAAATTTCCTGGTCTCAGTGATTGTGTGTCTTTGAAGCCTATTTTGAATTTTAAATCTAATCAGATTTAGGTAGATGAATGAAGAAGCCAGCATTGTACTGGTGAAAGCGCTAAGCCATTAAAGTTTTTTGATTCACCGTCTTGCTTGAGTCGTCCTCAGTGGATGTTCTATAACAATATAATAACAGCTATGAATGAAAAATTGTGCTGTGATGTGATTTATATAGATTTAACTTCAGCATTTGACAGGGTCATGCACAAAACACTGATCAATAAATTAGTACAAATAGGTATTGATATACTGTTGATAAGATGGATAGCTGCATGGCTTACAAATAGGACATGGCAAGTATCACACACCAACTGGACAGGTGAAATCTTTGGTTACAGTCAAGGTGTCCCACAGGGCTCTGTACTAGGCCCTTACTTGTTTAGAGTGTATCTTTCAGACCTTACTTTTTCATCTGAGGTGTTCTACAGTCTATATGCTGACTACCTGAAAATGGGTAAGCTGATTACAAGTGTTACAGATAAGGCATGTCTGCAAAACAATCTGACTAAATTGACCATTTGGGCACAGGAAAATAATATGTTGATAAATACATCAAAAACTAAGCATATGAGATTTGGGAGACATAAATGGAAAGGTGAATATTTAATACAGCACACACTGATTGAAACTGTAGACTCATTTAAGGACCTGGGTATATGCATAGATTCAGCTATGAGTTTTTCTAATCATATCAACCAATTGGCTAATGATAGTTATAGAACTATAGGTTGCATAAAAAGATTTATAAAGTCTAGGAAATCAAACATAATGAAGTCATTGTTTGTTAGTTACATTAGACCCAAACTTGAGTATGGAATAACAATATGGAAACCCTATAGGAAAACAAGCATGAATAAACTGGAAAGAGTACAGCGGAAATATACTAAGGGCATCCATGGATGTGAAAATCTAAGTTATTATGAAAGACTAAAATATCTGAACTTGTACAGTGTCTTTACAGATATTTAAGAGGAGATCTAATTCAGGTATATAAGGCATGAGTCGTGGATATCCTGAAAGTCTGGTTCTTGAATTGTTGGGGGAAGTACAACATAAAAGAAACAGTGTTGTTTACACCCTCAATTTATCCAAAATGTTGCAGAGGGCACTAATAGACCACAGATTGGTGGTTATTAGTGCAGAAACAGGAGTTACTAACTTTTCCAGCCTGGGTACGGAAATTTCACAGAATGTAAGTTCATCCAATTTTAGAACAATTTTTATTACCCCTTTTTGAATTGAAGCGGGTGCTATTGGACATATTTTAAAAAGAAACTGGAACCTTTTGGTATACGAGAGGGATTTGGTTGATAAACTGCGTGACCACCCTACTATAATTTTTAGGAAGGGTAGGAACCTAAAGAGTATTTTAGAAAGTAATTTTAACAAGCCTCACAGAATTGAAGGTACTTACAAATGTGAGTCTTGTAACTATTGTAGGTACATTTCCACAGAGGCAAGTTTAAGAGTGAACCAAAGTGAATTTAGGTTCAGCGGTAGGTACAACCGTAACTCAAGATCAGTGGTGTATTTGGCTTCCTGTCAGTTGTGCCCAGCATTTTATGATGGGAAGACTGACAGGAAGCTCAAAGAAAGAGTGCATGAACATATTTAGCATGTAAACAAGAAAAGTAACTCTAATGCTCTAGCATGACATTGTAATGAGCATCCCACCCACCACTTTCTTTTTAGAGTCATTGACCAAGTCATTGTTGATTTAAAGGGTGGACCACAACAATTGTTGTTAGAAAAGCGTGAACTAGTGTGGCAGCTCAGGTTAAGCTTGTATTCTCCTCCGGGCTTAAAAGAAGTCACTTCTTTATCTTGTATACTGAAGTTGAAAAGTCTACTTCGGTAAAGAATTGTAATTACTTAATTTACCAATTTTTTAGTGAAGGTATTATTTATGTTTATGTTTACTACATTTTATTGTATTTTTTTTTACAGCTTTGAAAATGTATGGTATTAGATTAAGTTTGAGACTGTTTTTTTATGGTGGTGTAGTGGTTGACATTAATGTATTAGTATTTTAACCTATTTTACTTTAATTATTAGATGTTAGGCAGATGTTTTCAACCAGATTGGTAATTATGCATGTGATTTGGTGCCTTTTTTTAGCTTAAATTACCTGTATCATATAGTCTGAATTTGTCTGAAGAAGTCTGCCTATTTTGGTAGAGGAAAAGCGTTTAACATTAAAGGTTCGTTGGTGTTCACTAGTGTATGGTGGCTGTGTTTTCAACAGTTTATTTGTATTTTTTGTGGATATATATAAGGCGTTATGGACAACTACCTCTGGGAATGTTTGGGGTTATCAAAAAGTACTAGAGAATCATCAGATAACCTATGTAGAAGATTCTGTAGGAATGAGAAGTTTATTTATTGGTTCTCTGACAGAGTAGGTGATGCGTGGAACAGGCAACCAAATTAACATTAAAACAAGTAGTAGTTTAGATATTTTTAAGAACAGCCTGGACATTTATTATGGCAACAAGTCTTTTGGCATATTGGCAAGCTAGAAGGGCTTTAATGCCCTTGCTTGAAACATTTGTATGTATGTATGTCTGTATTCAGAAAAATAATATAAACACATATACAAAAATACATAATTACATCTAGTATCTATTTTTAGATACGAAAACCAAATTGAGCAAAACAGAATAAGAGGCTCAAATCCTTGTAAAATGTACCACTCTTTATTGCACAAAAAACAGAGAACTCCAAAGCACATTAACGCTTTTCAAAACCAACAAGCGTTTTCGTTTCGAATGACTTCTTCAGATGAACAGAATGCATATCTTACAACACTCCCAGCTTTATATATAATTTGGTTAACTATCTAGAATTATTCAATAAAACAATAAAATAGTTAAATAATTAATTAATTCATTTAACCAATCCTTCCCTATATACATATATACACTTAACCTAAGAAAAAAACAAACACATATTTTCATTTAACACAGCCCTAAAATACTACTTTTTTTAATAATAATATATTCTATAAATAATCATTTATTATGATAAATATGATATATAAAGCTGGGAGTGTTGTAAGATATGCATTCTGTTCATCTGAAGAAGGCATTCGAAACGAAAACGCTTGTTGGTTTTGAAAAGCGTTAATGTGCTTTGGAGTTCTCTGTTTTTTGTGCAATAAAGAGTGGTACGTTTTACAAGGATTTGAGCCTCTTACTCCGCTTTGCTCAATTTGGTTTTCGTATTTTGGTTAGATTGTTGTGAGCAATTGGTTCCATCGCTTTCTTTGGTTTTGGTATCTATTTTTAGATGACTGGCAGGTGTGAGCTGTGTATGTATAAGCACAGTTCAGCACTGCTATGCTCTGCGCTGTGCAAAAAGACATAAGAATAAAAAAAAATAAAAAATAAAAATATATATATATTACAACTCACACATATTTCTACACTAGCAGAGTACATTACAGGGAATCTTATCTTGTATGTAGCATCTGTCCAGGTGTTCCCTACACAATCTAATACCACAGGACAGCCTCTACACTACTGCCTACATGGATTCAATATCAGTGTTACTATAATCTCCCTCAGCAGTGTGCCATGATTAATATGCATGGCATGCTCCTGAGGGGGAAACCGTGGCTGTGTACATAGGTACATTCCGTGTAGCCTCTACACGGAGCCTACACAAATTTAATTGATTCCCGGGGTCAGTTTTAGACTGGATTTCCGACACTTATCTTCTTTTTTGTTATTTACCACAAAGTCCAAATTTTTAAAAGAGACAAAGCTACAATATAAAAAAAACATCAATATTCTACAAAATTAGGTACAGCTGAATAGAATGGCAACATGTATTTCTTCAGGCAATAGTGTTGTATTATTCTTTGTGCAGCTATCTGAAATTAATCAAGTAAGACTTATGAAACAAAAAATAAGAAACAGTTCTGTTCCATCACCTGAAAGAAAACTCTGCACACATGCTTGCACATAGACACACACACAAACACAGAGTAGTCAACAACTCACAGCTCTTTCATATGAATTTGGTAACTGTTCATCTTCAGTGACACAATTAACAAGATCAAGTACAAAATCTATTGGTAGCCTGTACATACTATTATTTTTTGCTGTTGTTTAAATAATTTAATCAATTGTTTAAATGTAGCAACTTATATTTAATGATTTCATCACCATCATTCACCTGATAATACTGTTTAATACAAGGTAACAATTGTGCCACATGAGAATTATAAAGTTTTCCATGTAAAATAATGGGAATCATATTGATTTATTGAAAGTTGCTTCTGAAAAATGTAAATACATCAAAAAATGTTCACTGAAACTGCATTTGGTAAAGAAAGTATTTTTGCAGGTTGGCAAGCCATCCAGCCCTCCCCCCATGTGATGTGGAAACTGCCCACTTCCCCAAGTGTATGTATATATATATATATATATATATATATATATATATATATATATATATATATATAAACAAACTCTGTCATTGCACAACATTGGAGAAAATGGCAAACTCTACTTTCATCAAATTGAGTTTTGACAAATTTATGAACTACCTTTGATGACCTGAAGTGCTCCCAAAAAATACATAGATGGATAGATATATTTATAGACTCATGTCTATGCACCCCTTTTTCAGCACCTCATTTTTTATCAAGTAAGCTCTCTTGGCATAAGTCCATGTTTTATGATGTTAGCTGGGACATTGCTGTCTGGCCAGGCGACTAATGTGACTTGCTCAGACTCACGTAACTTGCATGATGTAACAGATGGAATCAAATCCTGCATTAATCAATAACGCTCTTTAGAAGCTCATATCTTTAGCATGTGATGCTAGTGAGTCTGGTTCACAATATATGGGCAAAGTAACCCTATAACCATAGTATGAATGAACTCTGGATTTGCAGTCAGATAATTTTGTTTGGTTTCATATCACATTTCTTGGTTTCTGTTGCAGGCCCATTAACGGGTAAGCTAGACAGCATTTTTAGTAAAAAGCATTTCAATTGAGATTGCATCTGGCACTGAGTGTGAAAGATGTTGATTTTTCAAGACTGTTCATTTACTTGGCATGCATCTGTTGAGGATTTATGTAGAGAACATTACGTATTTCCCTGATACTAAAAAATTAGCAAACCTACCAGTATATCAAATTATAGGCCTGTGAGACTGACTCCCTATAATGAGTAAATGCTTGGAGAGATGCATAACTGAGTTGCTTCTTCAAGATGATAAAAACATAGAAATTACTTACTTAAAGCAACACAGATACATAAGGGGTGGATCTGCTTTAATGAATTTGTCAGAATTTTATCATCAGGTAACATTACCCCTTGACTTATGTTTATCTTGTGATGTAATGTTTCTTGACTTAGAGAAAGCATTCATAACATATGACTCAATTTATAGACTATAAAACAACATAGAACATAACATATATATATGAATGCATAGATATATACATATATATATATATATATATATATATATATATATAGAGAGAGAGAGAGAGAGAGAAAGATGGCTCTACTTCAGAAGGCTGAAAAATCAAAAGACTGAATCCCAGTTTCTCCACTATTGTGCAGTTTTGGAGATGGTATATATAGTTAGCAGTGTGTGTGTGAGTGTGTGTGTGGGCGGGTGCAGGGGGGCTTGTTCACTGCATTAACAAAGTGTTAGGCATTTTGAATTTTCAGTCTGTTGAGATTCTGTCTTTTCGTCTGTCAGTCTTCTGATGTAGACCCATATATATATATATATATATATATATATATATATATATATATATATATAGACACACATACATTGTTTGTTGGATAAATATAAGGATGATTGCAGTGTTGTTTTCATTATAGTAGGCATCAAAAATTATCAAAACGTTAGTTTATATTTCGATAAGTTCTCTAGATGGATATCAGAGGTTTATCTTTCTTTCTTTCAATACTAACAAACGTAATTATGTATTTTGAGAGATATGCCAGCTAGGAGAAATATATCTCTTGAGGTTTTTGCATTAGAACATGATTCAGAATATAAAGATTTGGGTATATAAATTACAAGCAGGTTATTATTTTTATTTAGTTGCTATCAAGGCTTTCAGGCACTTAGGAATTTGTCTATAGAATCTCACTGACAGGGAAACTTGCAGTTTGACAAATTTGTTTAAATCTTTTATTAATGTCACTGAAAGGGAAACTTGCAGTTTGACAAACTAGTTTAAATCTTTTATTAACACATCTGTTTAAATCTTTTATTACCCCATTATTAGAACATAATAGCATACAGCTGGACAGCTAATGGGGTTGGAATCAGTTCAAAGAAAGCTCAAGAAGAATATTAATACCCTGTCTAATCTAGACTTTGAATAAGAATGTCATAAATGCAAGATTATTCATTGCATTATAGACGTTATAGAGAGAAATCAAAGATTATAGCATTAGGGGCATAAATGTGAAGAACATTCATGGTTATTGACTCTAGAGGTTTTAATAGTAGGAAAACAGATATAAAGTTTTTTTTAATAATCAAGGGTAAGAATATTCAATAATAATCAGCATATTCTCATAATTTTGAATCATTTTCCATTCTGGATACATAATTCTAACAGCTTAGAACTGCTCAAGATGAATTTGGATAAAATAGTGGGCAAACATCTTACATTTTAGAAAAGTTGCGTCCCTTTCAGGTCTACAGGCCAGAATGCTATAAACCAAACTTATGAATAAAAAAATGTCGTTCATAGGCTTGTAGTACACTAGCTGCTCTTGTGAGCCATTTTAAGCCTAACCAATTATTCCATGTGAGTATCAAACCCTGCACCTTGTGTCTGCAAAGTAAATACCTTAACCATTATGCCAACCTCCCTCCTAAAACTTGTGGCAGACTCATAAATGAGCTTGTCCGGGATATGAGCCCAGGACCTCACACCCAGAGCAAGAATGTTAAATTTATCACGCAAGCATTTTGACTGGTAGCTTAGCAGTCATTCTGAAAAAAAAAAAAAAATTTCTTCTAATCAAATATTACTTAAGTCAGATATCACCCAAGGGATCCTAAAATTGTGGCTGAAAAATGCAACCTGTTCTGTATTCCTCTGATTGACTATTCCAGTAATTCATAAACAAATAAATGACGCACATGGTTGATATGGCAGAAACTTCATTTAACTTGTTTACTGATTGATAACTGTCTTTATACACTTCTACACTTTGTACACTGTTACGGAGATGGGCATTTTTATTTGTGATGAAAAAAAAAATCAGCATTACTTAACTACTAGCACTGATATTGTTTTGCCCCTGCTGACAAGCAATTTCCTTCTAGGACGTGTAGATGCCTTGAGGTGTGCATGTATACAGCCTATGACCCAAAACTGAAGGCATATCAGACACTGTGAATAATCTTCACTGCAGAATATCCTAACAGAGTCACACAGAATTAGCTGTGGCCCTCCATGTGTTCCAACATGAGATTTAAGAAGGGGTTAAAATGCAGGATGATGACCACTGAGACATTTGATTTCATGTAGAATTTGGGAAAGTGCTGTGGCCAAAATACACCTTGCTGTGGTTATTCAATAATGGGTTAACAAAACCATGACTATCTTGAGGAACAATAACAAGTTTCCATGTGTTGGAGGTTTCACCTTAATTCTCCCTGTCTACCTTATTCTTACTTATAGTCTCCTGTCCTGTGAAACAGTGATTCCTGTATTTATACAAAGGTGTTTAACATAATTTTGGTTTTGAGGGCTCTATATGGCAGTGCTACTCAGCATCAGTACAACAACATTATATGCTTACATTTCTTTGTTTCATAAAATGGGCTTATATCTCAAGCATGGGAATTCTTACATGTGCTCTGCTGAGCTGAATATCTTTATATTGGAGCCAGTGTTCCTCAATATTTTTTTTTCAATTGTACAATTCCTGCAGTCTGCCTCATTACAATATGCCATAGTAACAGCTATTACACTGCATGATGGTACACTTTATGCAGTCTTATAAATCCATTTTCATCATTGCACTCTAGGTAGTTCATAACGGTCTTATACTTAGCCAGAACTGTATTCATAAACCCACCCAATGTGCACACCACACAGAAAATACTGCAGATAAGAAGTCATGGAGTCAGATAAATATACACAATCTTGTTTTTTTTTTCCTTTTTAAATGAAATATGCAGGCTTCACGCAGTATAGCTGCCAGCTTCTTTTCTTAATAATCAGAATAAAAAAAATGGGGGGAACAAAGACCCAAAATCAGGGACAATTTTCAAATATTTGTAGAAAAGTTAATAGAACAACATATTTTGCATTAACATGTACTTTCTGAACAATATGAAATACAAAACTGTAATATCAGGAATTTTAAGTAACTGTAATCCTCATCAATTTTTACCAGAAAATCTGATATTTTATGAGGGGACAGGCAAAAATAATAGGCACAATCACGAGTATCTACAGAATCTGAGACAGTTTACAGCTGTACTTCCTGGATCTTAAATGAAATCAACAATAGTAAAATATATTTTTGGTTAATTATGTTTTAAGGTAGTTTGTTACCTTCTTAGTACCTTTTGCCTTTAAGATGTAGACATCTGAGGTGTAACACACAGCAAACAAAGTATACACATGCTGGATGGGCAAAGATAACATTCAAATTGCAGGTGTCATATACAGACGAACAAGATCGCATTACTCATGAATGGCAACGGTATAATAACCAGCAGTGAAATACCTTACCAGATATGTCCTTCCTGGTTGGAGAGTACAACATCTGATGTAAAATGGATCCTGTATTATAAAGTGGCAGACAAACGACAACAACATGTGAGTATAATCCCCAGTCATAATAAGAGACAAAGGTGCACCTATGGATCACACTAACAGAATACGGAGACACTTGTGTGACAAGACGTACTGACATTATGCAGGTATACATGTGTAGGGAGCAAGCCAAGATTAATAGTTTACAGGTGTGCTAAACAGTGGTGCACAGTAGCAACTGTATGAACAACCTCTGGCTGATTCTTCATGTCTTACTATGATTTATCCATAGGTTAAAATGGCACACAGCCAATGACATGTGATTATACTCCACAATTATAACAGTAGGCAGAAGCACACAATGACTATGGATTACACCAGCAGGATATGGAAACACTACACAGACATGTGTTGCTGCTGTTCAGATGTAGATGGGGATGAACAACTGAAAAACACAACATCACACATGTTGTTGACAGTGTTATGTATGTATTGTGTTTGTAAGATAACATGCTATAACAGTACCACTGTGCATCCACATCAAGTGTGGTGTCACATCCATAGCGTAGTTCTGCTGCTGTAAGGCAAATATAACAATATGATAAGAATTGTGAATTAATGCACTTCATTGAGAATTGGTGTATGCTGCATTGTCTGTGAAGGTTGGACATATCTGTACTTCCTGAAGCACCTCTATCAATACCTATCCTGTCTATCCAATTATCCTAGCAGGTGGTATGATTGGAGGCCAGAAGCATCATTATTTCATCCTCAGGTGGCAATGGCGACCCAACACCAGTGGAATTCCTCTTCCTCTCATAGCAGCAAAGTCTGTTGGATGCACAGAGGATTATGTCAGGGCAACATCCCTAGTAGGCCACCCTAGATTTTTTGCTACATCCCATGGCATTTATTGCATGTGTCATATCTGTCCACACTTGATTCTTCCACACAGTACTGCCTTTCCAGACAATCAGGTTGTAGTCATGCTGGTGCAAAACATCCATTATCACCTCATTATCTGTATGTAGGAAGTTGTTTCTACTATTGTGGTTCAACATCTGGTACACAGGGTGATATGCACATCTTAGAGTTTCGATAGGGGAGCACATAGGTTTGTAGGTTCATAGATGATTACTAGGCTAATGGCACAAGAGTCTACAAGCCTAGTCAATAATATCTAGGATATAACAATATTATATCTTAATTCCCCCAGATATGGGATGGGGTGTTATCAGGGTAGTGGGGAGTTGAGTGTTGAAGCCCTGAGTCATTTTACAGACTGCCTCTGTCTGTAAGGGATATGAGCATTACCCTGAGAGTGAATATATGGTTCCCCATCCACTTATCCAAATTCCTTTTGAAAAGAGTGAGGGATGGGCTTTGCTCTATGAAGATGGGAATTTTATTCCATAGAAAAAGTAGCCTGTGGGCTATCAGTTAATCTCTCCAGCAAGCTGTGTTAGACTCACAAAAAAGTCCAGGTCCATGGAATGTATAACTCTCGTTTAATTTTTTCTTGCAAATATGTAACATTTTCATAAGGGCTGGATCAGAGAATTCCTTGTAGTTCAGGCATAAGTCCCTCTCAATAAATAGCATGAAATGGAGTAAAGGGATATGGCCTTTAGTCAGCCCACATAAGAAATGTGTCTTACCAATTGGTATAAGTGCCTGGTTAGTTACATGCAGAAGGAAGCAGTGTACTCAATTATAAGCCTGATCAGGGGTGAGTACAATGAAACTATGACTTCCTTTGATCTTGAGGTCATGCCTTTACTTATAAGTTGCAAAAAGGGGGTCCACCAGTCACTGAACATACTGCAAATAAACTGAAGAAGTGGTAACTAGTGCATTGCACAGTCTAAGTCTCCAGATCCAAGTAAGAATCCAGACTGAGATAAAACAACCAAGTAAATAAAAACTTGTTTGTTTAATTTCTGTTTGGATTCCAACTTGGATTTGGAGTCTTGCACAGCACATTACACTGGTCACCACTTCCTCAGTTTATACACTTATAAGTTGAGCCATACAGAAGAATTTCCTCACTATCATAGCTACACGGTGGTCAAAGTTTAGGTTACTATCTGCCTATGTTCCTAGGCCCTTCACCACTGGGTCTCCTTTTAGGAGTGTGCTATCAGTAATATAATTTGTATGGATATCTGATTTAGTCTTGAACCATGGTTTTGGCACCAGCCATTTGTCATTTTTAGGCCTGTTTGTAGGATGTCAATATTGGTAATTTGATAATTGCTTCCAGCTTACAGTTGTTGGTGAACCTAGGGAGCCAGAGGCCCCCAACATTGGCTTTCACTTCAAAGATGTATGTACCAAACAGGAGGGCTCTCAACAGTGAGCCCTGTGGGACACTGCTAGTAACAGATTTCTTCTCAGAAGTGGATTAACCTGTCCAGACATTTATCTTGTCAGTGAGCCAGTTTGCTATCCATCTGATGATGTAGGGGTATATATCCAACTCTGTATGTTTATCTGAGATCCCTGAGTGGGAGATTGTGTTGAAAGCTTTGGTCAGGACTAAATAGGTGGTGTGTACCATTTTACCATCATCGTTGGCCCTGGTGATTTTCTTGAAAAAGTCCACCAAATTGAGCAGGCAAGACCTCCCTTTGACAAAGCCAAATTGAGTCTGGTCTAGTGCTTGAAGATTTCCTATATCATCATTAATAAGGTCCATGATAATTCTCTCCATGACCTTGCAGATAAGACTGGTTATAGGTCTGTAGTTACTTGGTCAGCAGATAGGCCCTACTTGTGCAAAGGGGCAACTGTTGCAGTCCTCCATTCCTCTGGGACAAAGCCTGTCAGAAGGGTGAGGTTAAAGAAGATTTTTAGGGGCCATGATAGATTCTGTTTAAAGCTATTTAAGAAGAATCCTGAAATATGCTGGGACCGATGGAAGCTCTGATTTTGGTTTTAGCAAGCTCAGTAAGGATCTGTTTCCTTGTATTGACCAGTAGGGAAATGGTTGCATGTATTTATTTTACTGTAGTAGGAGGTGATGGGGGGGGGTTGAACTGAACTTGTCAACCAGCAGGTTTGCTATAGTTTCAGTTTGGGTGTAAGTATTGCTGTTCATGATTTAACTTGGCACATTGCTAAGCATTTCTTCTGAGGTTCTGTGGTTAATAAAGCCTTATGGATATCTTTCACCTGGGAGACTATCTTTGCCTCATAGTTGGCTTTGGAAGATTTGACGAGATATCTAAGTTATTTGCTTAGACTGGTGAGTGCCATTTTACACTGATTTGGCTGTTCCTTCTTGGCTTAGGAGAGGACGTTTTCCTTTTGTTGAATAGCCAGTTTATGCTAGGGGTTCACAAGGGTGGTTTATTTTTGCCAGCAATCATAGGTTTGACTCAGATAGGTACTGCCTCCTCTATGCAGCTATGAATGTGGTTGTACAATGCTTTTGTGTACAGCTCAGAAAAGGCCTCAGTGTCATCTGGATGTAGTGGGGCTTGGAAGATTAGTAAGCTGTCACTTCATTTGAGGCAATTGGCCTTATCAAAGTTCTTAAAAGGTTTTAAGTTTGATGGGGTTTCTAGGTTAGTTTTAATACTAAAGGATATAATTTTGTGGTCAGATATTACCAGTGAGGAATTAATGCATGGCAGGGCACAGCATTCCTCCACATTCATGAGTAGTTGAGAGTATTCATAAGATGACTTGCAGTGATGCTGCCCTTTCAGCAAACTGGCATCACTTTGAGCAGCTATGAACAGCAGGAGACTGTGGAAAGCATTTCCCATATAGGATTTTAAACTAGAGAGGATTGTTTATATACAACATACTGGTAAGCTCTCAGGCCAATCAGATAAACACAATAAGCCTTCAACCAGCAGTTTCCAATTCGGGTGGGTTTAATCAGGCCTCTGCTCCCACCAGAGTGCAAAATAAAGCCCTCTTAATGTAAAATAAGCTGGTTTTGAGCTCAAGTGCAGTAACACGTGCTTTACAACAAAAGACAGAGCTCCTGCAGTATCAGGAATCATTGGAAATAAATTCATAAACTTTTACAAACACAGAAGAACTTCGAAAACTTAGACATATTTTGGCAAACTCAGGAGAATTTTGGCAAACTCAGAACAGCTTTTGCCATTTCAGATGAGGTTAGGAAATACCAGAATACTGTTAAAATGACCTATGAATGGTACAGTAACAAACAGATGGTGTTTCTTTAACAAGTGCATGTTGAAAAACAGTGATACATTCAATGTAATCAATACAGTCAGCACAGAACTGTTAAATAGCACTAAAATACTTAGAGCAAATGTAAGAAAAGAAAATACTTGCATCAGATTTGTAGGTCTACAGATAGTTTTAGATGCAAATTAAAGGTCTTCTATTCACAGATTTTCAAACCAGGCACAGGGAGGCTATGAGTAAATGAACACAGTCTCACAAAATTGAGAGATGCCAATAAGTTGAAAGACGTTTACACAGTTAAGCCCTCAGGCCAAATCAGATAAAAACACAATAAGCCTTCCACCACCAGCTTCCAACTCAGATTGGTTAAATCAGCCCTCTGCTCCCATCAGATTTCAGAATAAAACCCTATTAATGTAAAGTGAACTAGTTTTGAGCTTAACTGCATGAACAAATGCTTTACAACAAAATGCAGAACTGCTGCAGCATCAGGAATCCCTGGAAATAAGTTTACAAACATTTACAAAAAAAAAAAAAAAACACAGGAGAATATAGTGACACAACAATGTTAAAGGTATATGTGAAAAGAATGGTTTGTATCATATTTACAGTGCATAGCTATGAAAAACAGTCTGTGTCATGTATACCACTGTAATGTACAGGTAATCAGAATGAACATCAAAAACATGTCTGAATAGTTGATCCATATACTCTAGCATCATCAGCATACATGTGCACAGCTATCAATCTATTCAGCAAGTTTGTACAGGCCATAGGATCATAGGATGATAGGAGTTCACTAGGCTAATGGCCCTGGGGCCCTTACAATCCTAGCCAAGAGCTTATTCCCAAAATGAAACCTTAGTCCGCACCTGTCACCCCTGTCAGTGAGGGATGATTGTGGAACCCCTGGGTCAAATGTGTGGTTTCCCATCCCCTCATCAAGGTTGTGCTTGAAGAGGGTCAGTGAGGTGCTCTGTTTGACATGTATGAGAAGTCTATTCCAGAGACAGGGCAAGACTCTGGGAGACAAACCTGTCTCTTCAGCAGGTTTTGTTGATGTTGCATATTAGATTCAGGCCTTTCAAGCAGGTAATGCATGAAGGGATAGACTTATGGATATGGAGCACCTCTAGTAGAGCGGGATTCGAGATTGCCTTGTAGGCGAGACACAGATCACCCGTAAGCAATCTGTACAATACCAAACAGAGTGATAGTGATTTGAACCTGTCTACATAGGACAGGTGTTGGAGACCATGGATTCTCTTTGTGAGGTATTTCAGTGGCCTTTCCAGTTGGTGCAGATGTTTGTTAAGGTACATACCAAACAGGGCATTTTGCTCAATTATTGATCTAATGAGACAGGAGTATAGAGAGGTAATAACCTCCTTTTCTCTGGCTGCAATCCCTTTACATATGAGATGAACCAAGTAAAAGGCTTTTCTGACCACTGCCATACATGATGTTTGAATGTAAGGTTGTTATCAACCTGAGTGCCCAGGCCTCTCACCACAGGTTGTGTGCTTAGGGGATTGCCATTGATGTGGTAATCAGTAGGGCCTATGCTTTTGCCGAATGGTATGATGATACATTTTTTGCATTTAGCTTGAGGCCTTGACTTTGGCACCAGTCATTAGTTGTTGTGAGACCCTCTTGCAGTATGTTAACATCATTTGGGGAGTCAATGACAACACCCAACTTACAGTTGTCCACAAACTCGGTCAGCCACAGGCAATTTGTCTTTGCTTGGACCTCTAAGAAGTATATGTCAAACAGTGGGGGTCCCAGGACAGATTCCTGGGGAATTTCACTAATGAGAGGTCTGCTATCAGAGGTGGAGCCAACTATTTTGACTTTGAGAGTCCTGTTGTTGAGCCAGTTGGCCACCTACCTTATGAGATAGGGAATTACACCAAGTTGTGTTAGCTTTTTGATGATGCCTGAGTGGGGGATTGTGTCAAAGGCCTTGGCCAAGTAAAGGCAAGCTGCATGCACTAACCTTCCCTCATCCAAGGTCTTGGTGACAGTCTCAAAGAAGTCAACCAGTTTCAACAGGCAAGATCAGCCCTTGACAAATCCCAACTGTGTGGAGTCAATTGCTTGGAGATAGCCTATGTCCTTGTTTATGAGATCCATAATAATATGCTCCATGGCATTACAGATCATACTTGTCAAGCTAATGGGGTGATAGTTTCCATTGTCAGTAGTGCACCACCTTTGTGTAAGGGGATGACAATGGCAGTTCTCCACTCCGCTGGAATGAAGCCTGTACTTATGCTGTGGTTGAATAGGGTGCTCAGTGGTGAAGCCAGTTCTACAGCATGGGATACTATCATGTCTCATAGAAGTTGCGTTCTTTGCCTTGGATAGTGCCTTTAATACTTGACTTGTGGAGATGTGAGGTCTGTGACAAGTTTTTAGAATGTCAAAAGGGCCCTTGTGGGGGACGGAGGGGGGAGTTTGCACTGAACCTATGTGCTAGCATGTTGGCTAAGTCAACAGGATTGGTGTAAGTGATACTGTTAAGTACTAATTTGGAACAAACCTGGGCTTTGCCATGGAGGTTCCTGATGTAACTGAAGAAGGCTTTGTGATTTCCCTTTGTTTTTGAGGCTAGTTTTGATTCATAAATTGGCTTTGGAAGCTTTCACTAGGGATCTAATTTGCTTGTTGAGGCTAAGGAGGGATTTTTTCCAATTTGGAATATGTTCCTTTTGACCCTTGGATAACTGTTTCTTCCTTTTGTTGTATAGCCTGTTGGTAGAGGATGTCCACCAAACAGGTTTGTGTTTCCTTGAGGAGCAGGTTTTATTTCTATTTGGGTATGGCTGAGTCCATGCAGTTGTACAGGTGCTTGTATACTGCATTGGTGTACTGTTCAGCATAGTTGTCTGGATCCTGTGAGGGGGGGCAGTGGTGTGAAGCTACAGATAACCATCCCTTAGGAAGTTGTAGTCAACTTTTGAGAAGTTTTTTAGCTTGATTATGGTTGGGGGGGGGGGTTGGGGGGATAGAAACTTTGAATCAGACACTCCGATGATCTGATCTCATCAGGGAAGAACATACAATGGGAGTGGTGCAGCAGTTGCCCATTTTGGTGAGAAGCAAGTCCAGAATGTTATCTACCATTTTGGGGGATGAGACAAGCTCGTCTAGTGCATTAGAACTGATGAAGTCAAGGAATCGTTGAGTGAGCGCATTAGTGCAGGAATAGTTCACCCAATCTATAATGGGAGAGTTGAAGTCACCAAGGATCAGGGTATTAGGGGTACCTTAATGGAGTCAAGTAGATCCAGGTAAAAGGAGTGGGTGTCCTGGGTCATGGAGGAGGATTTATAGCTGTCTATAACTTGGATGGGTTTCTTGCCAACTGTCAGTTGCACCTGCAGTAGTTCCAGTTCTTTATGCTGGCAAACCTGTCTGGAGGTGTGCCTGTCCTTAATGAAGATAGAGACTCCACCACCCTTAGTCTTCCTGGCCTCATTTTGGGGTCAGAATGTGTGGAATGAGGTACAGCCTGGTAAGGCAGGGGTGCTCTCTGCAGCCCTGAACCAAGTTTCTGTGACATCAGTATCTTTCAATGCAAGGAGAGCCTTCAGTGAGTGCATTTTCAGGTTAAGGCTCCCAGCATTAAGCAACATGACCTTCAATTTGCTTTTTGACAGATCTTTTATGTTGAAAGTTTGTCTTTGGGACATTGCCTTAAAAAGGCACAATGGGAGAGGCAAGAGCCTTAGCCAGGATCTGGAAACCCAGTGGTGACAGGTGGAGGCCATCTCTGGCAAAGAATCAAGGCCTGTCAACCATGTCATCCCAGGCAGACAGATACTAGATCCCCTTGAAATGACACCAGAAACTAAGCCAATTGTTGAAGTCAATTATTTTTTGTTGGTATTGTGGTACCATTCTTGCTGAAGGTGGGATGCTGCTTAGGGCTAGGGTCATACCTGCCTGGGACATATACTCTGAGAGCTCAATCATGTCTCTCTTCATATAGTTCAGTGAGGTATGTCTCAAGTCATTCACACCAACATGGACAATGACAGAGTTGTACTTCTACTTGTTGTGGAGAGACTTAAGTGGGTGCGTGATGTGGTGGATTCTGGCACCAGAGAGACAACTGACTGTGACCTTCTCCTTGTTGAGCCTGGTGTTGGTGATTAGTGTGTCTCACAATGGAGTATCCAATGACTAGTATGTTTGGTTTATTGTTATGTCTTTTGGGCTGTGATGGTTTATTGTTTTGCCTTATGGGCTGTGTTTGTGAGACACTGGTATGTTGTCTGTTGTGTGTGATGTGTTTGGTGCTGTATGTGGAGTGTATGAGAGTGTGTTTTGGAGGTATTTGCTGTTTAGCTAGGAACTCTGCATAGGTGTGTGTGTGTTTTGTGCTTGACTATGTGTTGTGCATGGTGTGGTGTTTGTGCTGGTAATCTCTTTGTCAGGAGTACTGACTGTGATGAGAGAGAGAGAGCATGGTCTCCAGCTTACTGATGTGCATGCATTTCTCGCAAGTAGAAGAATTATGTGCTAGTAGAAGAGGGCTGTCAGTAAACATGGGGTGATTGCTACACTGTCACAGTATGCCCATATCGATCAGGCTGGCAGGAGAAACTGACGTGAATTGTCCAGACGTAGTGTTCTGAATGCTTGGGCGAACTTATGGAGAGAGGGTTTTGATAAGGGTTTGTCCACAAGAGTGTAGACCTCAAAAACCTTGTTAAATGTTAAGTAACTGTCCTGAAGCTTAAGTGCTAAAACCAAAACTAATATGCTAGAATAACATATAAATTTAATCAGGTTACTAACAAGCAGTAATAAATGCAGCAGCATAAAAGCACTCAAACACTTAGGATCACACAACAAAAATAACGTAATAAAGTAGGAAGAACACAATTACAGTAAAAGCAGCTGAATAAAGTGTAATTTTTTAAATGTTTTTTCTTAATTGGAAAGGGAGGAAACAGAAGATAGTATAATATTAAGGAACTAAGGGGGTAGGAATTCCCAAATGTTCTCTCTATACTCAGTACACTGAGTTGATGAGCTAGGACAGGGAGGTGTATCCAAAGTTAAAGAACGAAGGGGTTAGTCCTACCCAAATTATCTCACTACACTCAGATAAGTGATCAAATGAGATGGGACTGGGGGGAGAGTCTAAAATCGAGTTAACAGCAGGAGTTGGCAATTCCAACGCCACCAAGTTTAAGAGTACAACAACACTTGGGTGGGAGAGCAGGAAAAACAAACAGTGGAGACAAAAAAGGACACAAACAATAAAGCAAATATATAAATGCTGGACAGTGCAAAAGAAGTGCAAAAAATATACTTATCACTTTGTATATCAGATGGTTATAGAATCCAACACAGGCAGGAATTAACTCTGCTTTATCAGCTCTGCACAAATTCAGATAAATGTAAGTCTTCGTAATAGTACTATACAGAGAATAAACCTCAGGCTATCAAGCAAAACAGGAGTGTTGGCTAATAGCTAACACCTGAGTTGGGGTGGCTCAGAAGAAAGCAAAGTTAACCCCCACCTGAAACTAGCTACTGAACTACCCTGAGAAACAAACAGTGCAGACAAAAAAAGGACACAAACAACAAAACAAATATATAGATACTGTACAGTGCAAAACAAGTAAAAAAAAGTATACTTATCAGTTTGTATACTAGATGGTTATAGAATTCAATACAGCCAGGAAATTAACTCTGCTTTAAAAACTCTGCACAAATTGAGAGAAATGTAAATCTTTGTAATAGACTTACATTACATAGACTTCATATATGAAGATGTGGGATTTGAACCCGTGTCATACCTCTCAACCTCTTAGAACAAAAAAATCTGGACATAGCCTAAAATGATGGGGGAACAAATAGGGACAGATTTTAAATATTGCTCTTGCAAACGTAGAAAGTTGATAGAATAATAGGTTTTACATTAGCATGAATTTTCTGAAGGATGTGGTGTTGTAAACTCAAATGTTTGTCATTATTTAATGACTTCAGTCCTCAGCTATTTGCCAGAAAGGTACAGATTTTAGGAGGAACACACCAAAAATATGAGGCAAAAATATGGACATTCTGTGAAAACCTGTACAGTTGAGAGGTATGACCCATGTCAGTAGATATTATAACAAGGAAGGGCCAAACATCACCAATGTGTCACAACTCCAAAACCATAAAAATGATTTTGCCACAGTTACATGCACATCTGAACACACAACAATTTTACCTCAAGAATGCAGCCTGCATATCAGATATTATCACTGTCAGTGACAGCATCACACATGTAAACGTCATGATATGGTGTACTATACAACTACAACAATTTATACAGAAACAGCAGTAAAACAACATTATATGAAAATGACCTGTTATGCAGTCCACAAGAAACAACATAAATGCTATGCCATCCTAATGTTGCCTATTTCCCATTGAATGTAATCACAACCTACTGCTATATAATTAAGTATTAGAGAGTATCAGTTAATCAATCACTGTACATGCAACTTGGGGACAACTCCTTAAGACTTTGGCATCTCCAAAAATACTACCGATATTATAGGCTATTCTAAAATAATTAAGGATATATCTTGATTCTGCCTGTATTTGTAGTTCACAAGGCTGATTTGTTTGTAACCATATAACTGCGTATAGGTAAAACATCCATTATAGTCATGATCATGTACCCATATGTATGTAGATTGTTGAAGACTACCCCTTTCCTTTATGTAACTGACAGATTATAATGCAGGGAATTTCGAACAACACATGCATAAAAACATATTTCAGTTGCTTTACATGGCATAATGTGAAAATAAGTATGTGATAATAGCATTGTATTCTACCACAGCAGTGCAGGCAGGTAACAGATTAGCTTTAGAAGCTAGTTTTAATTCTGCTACACCCCAGAGTGAAGTTAATTAAGTGAATGCAAATCTTTTAAGTATTGTTTGCTCCATACATAATAATGAGGTTTATTACCATTCAATGTTTTGGTATCCCGTAAGCAAACAGTAACAAGTTCTCAAATCTCAGTGCAACAGCCAGCAGGTATCAATAAATGGTAATATCTGTAACACATGCCCTTTAATAGTCTGCTACCATCCTATATGTGCCACATTTAAAATGTAATATTGATACATATTCTTATCATATCATTGTTATCAGTGAACTAACTGGGACTTCAGTTAGCATTTTTTGGAAAACAATTTAAAGAAGACTTCAAGAACCTTATCATGGATTTCAACAAAGAGGAGGCTTCACTGAGTCTGGGTGACAAACTGGACAGATGAGTAGAAAAGGTAAATTTTCACTGTCTATGCTGGACATCAGCAGAGGATGTAAACACATGTCAGGAGCTTTGTTATTATCAACATGTGGAACCAGATTGTGTGAGCAAAACAGACATATTGGGATTTACCAGATGGGCATGTAGGTCCACCACCGCTATGATGACTTACACCAGAGGGACACAGATCTTCACCAGTGGGTCACAGAGGTCTGACAGGAGCCATCAGATGCCTACAGTGGGTTAGATAAGCCACACCTTAACACACACACACACACACACACACACACACACACACACACACACACACACACACACACACACACACACACACACACACACACACACACACACACATACACTCACGCATGCACCCATGCACACACAGACACAATCACACATACACACACACATATGTGAATGTGTGTGTGTACTAAGCGGTTTACTATTGAAATGTCGAACGGCACTACATCGACTGTACTATAGTCGAACACGGAAGTTCAAAAATAGTAATGTCGACGACAAAAAAACAATCTAGGACTGTGTTTTAACATGGGTCGAGGTAGGGAAGATGTTTGTAGTTCTGAATAATACTGAACACCTACCTCGACCCATGTTAAAACCATTCCTAGATTGTTTTTTTGACGTCGACATTACTATTTTCGAACTTCCGTGTTCGACTATAGTACAGTCGACATAGTGCCGTTCGACATTTTAATAGTAAATCGTACTAAGCATATGTGTTTAAGTAATACATTGTGTTTCAAATAAATTTCATAGGTATCTGTATTAATAATAGTAATTTATAAGGAGAACATTTTGTTCTACTCAATAAAGTTAACATTTTTGTGTTGATGCATTCAGAGGTTGTCCACTACTATACTGGGCCAGTGTAAGCATTTTGCAGCATTGTCAGTTATAGCGGTATATTAATACAGACTTCAATCATACCAGTTTTGCTGCTATTCCATAATATCGTTTTTTAAAACATTCAGCAAGCTGTGATATTCCTTAACTCAACTCATTAGGTGATATAGCAAAATGATTGTTTGCTTATGTGTGGGGTCAAATTCCAGTGGTGCCTATTTTTGAAAAATTATTGGTAGTAATTCATTTAATATTGCACACTGCATGTGGAGGCCTATATTTGTTTGATAACTTATACAGAACAGAATGTTACACATCTTGCATGTCCATGGTGCAATGAAGCCTATAATGCTTAGGATGCAGGTGACTACACATTTCTCCCTTATCTGCAAAACTTTTAGAAACATCATGCAGTATACTTATGTATGCATGAATGCTGAGCAATACATACATTAGTAAACTCCAAAGTTTGCAATTCACAACAGTCTTCTATAATCCATGTGTGCTTTCTTCAGTTTCTGGAATGCAAGACCAGTGCAGGTCATCATGGCTGAAATATCTGTGAGTCTTGTAAACACAATGCAAGGACAATATATGTAGATCTGTAGTCCTTGTACTGTCTTATAGCTGTAGGGTTAGCTCTGTATGTAGGGACATTTACTGCCCTCATACCTAAATTATATGTGTAGGTTTAAATCCCACAGTTGTGCACTAATTCAATTTATGGCTATTTACTTGTTTAAAGTACATATGAGTGCTTTTTTGCAAACTATTAAAATTAACTTCAATGTGCTCACACATGATAGTTTTATATAGCAGATAAATGCATATTTCATTGTTATTCCTTAGACTTTTACAATGTTATAACAAATGTGGTATCCATTAGCTCAAATGGTAAAACAATATTTCAATACAGGTGTTGGTTACCTATGTGTGGCCTCAAATCTCACTGTATCTATTTTAGATAATATCTTGGAAGTTATTAATTTACTACTGCATATCACATATGGAAACTCTATAGTTGTTTGGTAACTTATGCATTAGAGTTATTATGGCCGTGGAGTGTTGGTATCTATAGCTCTTATGCTGCAGATGGCTATGCGTACCTCCATTAGGTCCACTTCAGATTACTGAAGTTTTAAAACATCGAACATCATATGGTTGAAGACCAGATAATCAAAGTTTTAAAACATTGAACATCAAATTAAAAAATCTAAAAACAAAAAAATTGTCTTCTTTTACCCCCCACACCCCCCTGCTACTTAAATATACCAACTGAGATCGCACTTCAGTGAGGAAAATGGTAAGCTTCCCTTTCTGAGCTGTATGACAATCTCTATTCAGAACATTCAATGTTTTAAAACTCTGATCATCTGGTCTTCGACCATATGATGTTTGATGTTTTAAAACTTCAGTCATCTGAAGTAGACCCCCACCATTAACCTCCAAGCTTCTTGAAACATCACACAGTACACTTTTGTTGGTAATGATGTATGTATGAATGCTGGGTAATACATACATTTGCTATCTCTACAGTTTAAATTCCATAACAGTCTGTTTAAATCCATTACATCTTTTCATTGACTACCTTCAAACCTAATTTACATGTGTAGGTTTCAATCCCAAAGTTATATAGCAATTCCTTTAATGGCTATTTATGTGTTTCAAGTGCAGTCAAACATTTTGTTGCAATTTGTGACAGTTGGAAACCTGAACTGTTATAGCTGAGAGGTATGGCCATTAACTGCATGATGACATGCAGTCATGATGGAATAGTTTTATTGTATGAATCTCACTGCAGACATTATGTATATCATTGGCCAGACTGAAAATTACTACATAGGTATGCATGACTTGGGGGCAGCCATGGTGGTGCAGTGGTTAGTATTGCTGCCTCACAGCAAGAGGTTCTCCAGTTCAATTCTCAGCTGGGGTGCCTTCTGTGTGGAGTCTGCATGTCCTCCCTGTGGTTGTGTGGGTTTCCTCCCAAAGACATGCTGTAGGTGGATTGGACAATCCAAATTGGCCCTAGGTGTGAGTGTGTGCATGCGTGTGCCTTCTGTGGAAGGTTGGCTCCTCAGCACCATAAAACTCCACTGCCAATCATTAGCGGACAGGTGATCCACTGTGGTGACCCCTAACCAGGAAAAAGCTAGAAGAAGGTATACGTGACTTGCAAGATATGTGTAATGAACTGTAATGCCTTTGTCCCACTCTATTAGTCATTTATGTTTCGGATGTCACCAGTTCAAGTTGCACAACACATTTTGTATATATTATGTACAACATGATGTTAAATGTGTATAGGTTATATAGTGCACATGGCAGCATTTTAAATTTTCTTTTACTTGTCATGTGATATACACAAACAACTTCACGTTTGGCTAATACATGTTTGTATATGTTCATACAAAATGGCAAGCACATGCTCGGTTATAGATATAGATCTATTTATTGACATATATGTATATATATAAATATATATATATATATATATATATATATATATATATATATATATATACACACACACACACACACACACACACACACACACACACACACACACACACACACACACACACACACACACACACACACATATACACACACACACACACACACACACACACACACACACACACACACACACACACACACACACATGTTTACATATATGTATATATTAAATTGTATACATGCATATATACACACAGGAAGATTACAGATCTGAGGTATCATTCGTCATATACATGTGTACGTATCTTTATTGATTATGACATAATGCCACATTAAGTTCTGCATACAATAACTGTGTATATGGATTGGTATATCTGTACTCGTACACAATGTAATCTTAGTTGACACACCTGTTAGTGTGTGTGCAAAGCTTCCCATTGTATTCATAGACATAAGTTGTTGTTTGCATCTGTGACCCCTCTGCACTGGCCCAGTAATCAAGGAGCCTCAATCCTCATCACTGGGAACAGCGGATAACAAGTACACACACAGTAAAGTACAATTTCCCTTAAGAGCACACAGAGATCACAGTCAGTCTGGGGCTGGTTTCTCCCTCTTTCTCTAGCTCCCCAATAAAACTCCCCACTGGCACTGCTATAGGGTTAAGATCTCAGCTGATGGGCCAAGCAAAGACCTCTAGCACCCTTTCTGTACAACCAGTGCTTCGTGTCTCTACCCAAGTAGCTGACACACACTTTGAGATTTGATTTATAAGCAAACACACACACACACACACACACACACACACACACACAAAACACCTGGGGAAGGCTGGCATGGGTTTACTGGCTATGCCCCCTTCTGCGCAGACTATAAGGTAATTTCCACTGCCACCAACCTCTACTTATCAGCTACTATAAGGCCCTTACAAAGAGTGTCCAAACCTACTGTGTAATGTTACTATTAATCCAAATGGTAGTCTGACCAAGACTTGCAAGGCTATTTAGGAGTGGCCTGTACAGTATCACCAAATACATATGCAAGTAATTTAAGAGCATAAATATGTCTCACAAATATCAGCCACAAAGATATGTTTAAATATATTTAATAATAAATAATAAAAGAGCAAAACAGTACTCAGTAAATCCAACATAGTTACTTCAGAGTTCAAAATCATAGGAAATATTTTAAAACAATATTGCAGGACAGTCTCAAATAAATACTGAAAAACATCTAAACTAATCTTTACCATATTCCTGTCTATATCCAAAAGAGATATGATGCCCTAAATCTTACAGCAATGCAAGTGCAGATGATGATGATGAGTGGATGTTCTTGCTAGGTCCAAGACAAAGTACAAAATGCACAGTCTATTTCTGAGATAGTTCCCAAATTAATATCCAATGTTACTGCTGGGCCAGCTTGGATGACATCACTCTTTCTCACCTGATTTCAGTTACCAGGTTAAACTGAAACTAACAGACTTTAACATCTCTGTGTGAGAAATACATATCTCTCAGATATTTGAAGCTGCTAGGAAGTCATAAAGCAAGAAAACACCGCCACATGTCAAGCCTAGTAATTATTTCTTTTTCAAGACAATACAAAACTTCTAGCTCTAGAAATTCCCCTGAATTTAATAAACACTATGTAGGAATAGTACTATTCCTACACAGAGAATGGTGTATGTGTCCGCATCTCCCTCTCAGCAGCGCACATTGCATATTAATGAAGGAGTGCTGCTACGACAGAGCCATATACATGGATTCTGAATCAGTGCAGGGGGCATGTTACAGTAGTACCTGCTGATCTGTTACATGCCCCCTGCACTGTCAAAGTGCTGTACATCACTTTACAATAGAAAAAGTGTCTGCGGACAATTAAATTATGAATGGCAACTGAATGTCATGCATGGGGTGTGTGACAGGTACAGCACTTTACAATCAAGAAAGTGTCCAAAGACACATACCTCTCAACCTCTTAAAGCAAGAAGTCTGGACAAAGCTGTAAGTAAAAGTGGAATAAAAGCCCATAAATAGGGACAGTTTTTAAATATTGCTCTTACAAACTTAGAAAGTTGATAGAATGACAGGTTTTGCATTAGCATGAGTTTTCTGAAGATTATGCCCCCTGAAGCACAAATGCCTGTCATTATTTTCTAACTGCAGTCTGTAATTTGACCAGTGATTTTCCAGAGAAACAGAATTTATGAAAAATGGACCAAGAATATGAGATTACTTTATCTCACTAATTAATCACTCAGTCTCATTCAGCCATTGCTCTGCCCAGCAACAGAATATCCAGCACTGATAGGTCTTAAACCCAGGACCCTGTGCACTAGAGTCAGAGCAACATACCACTATATCATGCAGTACAGTCATTTAACATTAGGAAAAAAAAAACAATATCACTACCAAGGCTCGGACCCAGGACCCTATGTACTAGAGCCAGAGAAACATGCCACTACAACAAATCAGTAGTAAGAATCTGTAATACTTTTGTAAAGATATCATGCATTGCAGTCATTTAACATTAGAGGAAAAAAAACTCACTGCCAAGTCCTGAACCCAGTACCCTGTGCATTAGAATCAAAGCAATGTACTACTATGCAAAATCAGTTGTGGGAAAGAGTAGTGCTTTTGTAAAGAAATCATGCATTACAGTCATTTATCATTAGGGAAAAAAGCCACTATCAGGTCTCAAACCCAGCACTCGGTGAACTACAGTCAGAGCAACATACCACTATACCAAATCAGCTATGAGACTTGGTGATGCTTTTGTAATGATATCATGCATTACAGTTATTTAACATTAGGGAAAATATATCACTGCCAACTCTTGAACCTAGAACCTTATACGTTAAAGGTAAACAAATGCACCACAAAGCCAAAGTAGCTCTGTGGAAAGAGTAATGCTTTTCTAAAGATATCATGCATTACAGTCATTTAACAGGAAAAAAAGGACAAATATGCAAATTACTGAACCCAAGATCTTCTGAACTAGAGTCACAGCCACATATCACTACACCAAACCAGCTCAGGGGAATTTGCAGATGCTTTTGTAAAGATACCAGGCATTACAAGGATGTGACTTTAGGGAAAAAAATACATCACTGCTAATGTTTGGATCCAGAATCATCTGAACTACAGTCAGAGCAACATACTAGTAAGCCAACTTACCTCTGGAGTATAGCAACTGTTTTTACAAACATATCCTGATTGCCATTCACAAAATACTACTATATATAGTGGCTCAAATCACAGTGTACTTGGGCCTCAGATGCAGACACAGAACCAGTACACAGACAAAGAAATGCTGCTGGATGTATGGGAGGCCTACAATATGAGGTAGAGCTGACAACTGCACAGACTGTTGCTGAATATCCACAGTTGTGCCCTTATTTATGAAGGGTCATCATAAAACCTACCCTGTGTGCCCACATACTGGCAAGGCAGTGCAGACTGGGGTTACAAAACCATGACAGACAGCTCTGTGTCAACATCATACCCATCAGAACACACATGTCCATGCTAATCCTGTGTTACATACCGTATGCATGCACATGTGTCTTACAAATACACATGCCCGAATAATGGCTCGGAAGCTCTAGCTGTAACATTTGTAGCATCTGACACAGCTAGACACCCACAGTCCTGGCCCACAGCCCAGTCTGTAGTATGAGAACTACATAATAATGGGCAATTATAACTACCTCACCATTAACTGGGAAAACTACTCATGTACCAACTCCTTCGCTCAATGCTTTCTGTAATTCATAAACTCCAAAGGCCTGGATCAACTTATCCACACCCCCACCAGGGGCAACACTATCCTAGATCTAGTCATTACCAACATGAGTGACCGGTGTTCCACACCTGAAATCAATGCCTCATTGGTCCAATCCGACCATAAGCTAATTACCCTAGATATCTACATCCTGTCCCCACCCCCCATTAAGGAAACCATGGTAAGATATTTCTCAAAAGCCAACTTCATGCTTCTTAAGGCAGAAGTGGTGAACTTCATGACACCCATGCAGATGGACAATACAGTTACGACTACTTAATCCTACACAATTGCACTTTATAAGCACTTACATGAGTGCATGGATCGTGCTATCCCAAACAGAACCAAGATGCTATCCTCCAAAAAAGGAAGCCAATCTGGTGGTCCCCTGCCATAAACAAACTGTACAACAGAAGGAAGAAACTGTTGCAAAAGGAGTGGAGGAGCCCCCTGGTCAGCCTCAGTAAGAAGCTGTGATCTCTGATAAAATCCTCCAAAGCTAGTTACGAAAACAAAATCGCCACTGATTCTAAAGACAACCACAAAGCATTATATAGCTATGTCAAGAATCTCAATGGCAACACTCAGATCTACTCTGAGTTACAGCACAATGGCACTAAATATACAGACCCAACTGATATTGCCAACATCCTGGCAGATAGGTTCAGTGCTAACTTTACCCCCCTCTCACCCCCTAAAGAGCCCATCTCTATACCAGAAGAATGCAAAGTTCCTGTAATCATGGCTGCACAGGTAAAAACCACACTCTCCAAAGACAATAACACAGCATCCATGGGACCAGACAACATTCCAGGCTACATTCTACATGAACTACAGAACTAACTGGCACCCCATCTAACTACCATGTTCAATCATAACCTCACCTCAGGCTTTGTGCCTGCTGAATGGTGCACAGTGACTGTTATCCCACTCCACAAGTGGGGAGCCATCATGGACATCAGGAACTACCGCCTAATTAGCCTGACGAGCCTGGTCTGCAAGGCCATGGAACGTATCATCATGGAACTTATAAACAAAGACATTGGTAATCTCCAAACTCTGGACCCCACCCAGTTCAGGTTTGTAAAAGGCAGATCATGTTTCCTAAACCTAATAGACTTCTTTGAAGCAGTCACCAAAGCTGTAGACAAGGGTAAGGTGGTTCACACAGCCTATCTAGGTCTTGCTAAAGCTTTTGACACCATCCCCCACTCTGGAATTATAGATAAACTCACTAAACTAGGTATAAATCCCTATGTCACAAGATGGGTTGCCAACTGGCTCACTGACAGAACCCACACTGTGAAAGTAGCAGACTCCAAATCCAACTTCAGACCAGTGACAAGTGGAGTACCACAGGGTTCAGTCCTGGGTCCTCTTCTGTTTGGTATCTACTTCTCTGAAGTACAGGCTAAGACAGCAGTTTTTTGGCTAATAAAGTTCACAAATGACTGCAAACTAGGATCCATAATCGAAACTCCTAACTTTGTGGACATCCTACAGAAGGGCCTCACTGAGACAGATGCCTGGTGTTAAAGCCACGGCCTCAAGCTCAATGTCAAAAAGTGCATTGTCATCCCCTTTGGCAAAAACTCTGTACCCATGAACTACAACATAGGCGGTAGTATACTTAACACTGAAAGTGTGATAAGAGACCTTGGGACTCAGGTGGTCAGTAGTCGCTCCTTTGATAATCACATCACCACAGTAGTCAGGAAATCCTTTTATGTGGCACACCTCGTCACAAAAGGTTTCTCATCCAGAAAAAAAGAGGTCATTGTTCCCCTCTACTCATCACTCATTAGGCCCATTATAGAGTACAACGCCCCTTTTGGTATGTACCTCACAAGACATCTACAACAACTGGAAAGGCCACAGAAATACCTCACAAAGAGGATTACCAGCCTCAAACAGATGCCCGATGCAGACCGTCTCAAAAAACTCCAGCTTTACTCCATCGCATATTGCCTACTCAAAGGTGATCTCTGCCTAACATACAAAGCTATGTCAAGCCCAGAGCTGTTGGACATGCTCCACTTAAAGAAATCCCAATCCCTCCAAGCTACACACTCTAGGGACTTAAACCTTATCACCACAATAAACAGAACATGCCGGAGGGATAGATTCCTGTCCCAGAGACTTTCCATACTCTGGAATAAACTACCTATCTATATCAAACAATGTTCCTAATTAGCACTCTTGAAGAAAAAACTTGATGACTGGATGGAAAATAGGAAAGTCACCCCGGGGATCACCTCTGTGGCTCTGCTTAACAGAGGCACAGGAAAATAATTTTCTTGGGTGGCAAAAGTCAGAGTACTTTTTTGGCTGGGCTTGTATAGGCCCCAGGGCTGATAGCCTAGTACCTACCTATGAACCTATGAACCTGTGAACCTATGAACCTATGCATGTCAATACAATGCAAGAATAACTGAGCCCTGCAATGTCCTGCAAAACTGGTTGCTCCTACCACAGTCACTGTCCCCCACAGTAGCACTTCAAAGGCCTGTAGGGTGGGACACAAGTCACAAGTTTGAATACGTGTAATACATGTTGACTACCACTCTCTTGATGGCATTATTACATAACATATGCACCACAGATACATGCCTCACCTTGACTGTTGCGGGTTCCCTCAACCAGGCCATGCTGTGACACAACAGCTGACACCACACCCTCACTGACAGTAACAGCTTACTCTCCCCCAATGTCGTCACAATCCCTACTCTGACTCCTGGCCAGAATGCAGTAGCTGTGGCCTGCTACATATGCAGTGGTATGTCTAGCTACCTGCTACAGACCTAACCTTGCTCTCAAACACCAAGTGCATGGCATCCGCACAACAGCCAAACATAAAGGATTGGGGAGATGTTCAGGTTTTAAGGGACATGTGTCACAGTCTCCCCCCACAAACATACACAGCTGATAGATCAGCATCAACTGTACAAGCATGCACAGTCAGATAAAAAATGATTTATGGCACTCACATCTGGCTGTCTCCTCACTCACCACAACACACATATACACAGTACACTGCTACAGAATATGAAAGTCTGTTAACAATGGCCAGAAATAGCATGCAAAACTGTGGATATAACACATCAATCCAAACAGTGGACAGCATTACCTTCAGAAACATCATGTGAATGCAATACCTGATATTCTATCAGATTTCTAGGTTTGTAAGAGCAATATTTAAAAAGTATAGCTATTTCTGCCCCTTTGTCACATCTTTGTTTGTGCATTTGTCCTATAGTCTTGCTCTAAGAGGTTGAGAGGTATGACTGAGCTTCAGGAATGTAACCACAGTGTACTGCACTTGAAAAGAACAGAAATGTATATAAACTATTACCTGTGCAAATGTATGTATTAATAGTAGAAGGTGGAAGCCTCAAACATACAGAGCTAACTTGCAAAATATCAAGAAAATAAGCTGTATTTGTTTTATGAATGTCTTATCTCAGTTTCAGTGCAGCAAGCAGACATAACTGTCTACAGTTAGAGGTTCTTGTATTATCCTGAAATATAAATAATTACTAGTTTGAAAATGTAAAAGTGTTTAACTGTGTTATGAATTCCATGTCTACACACACATGTGAGAGATGTCTACTTCTGATGCAGAGATGTTAAAATGTATGTTACTTGCTGTTAGCCTGGGAACTGAAGCAGGTGACAAAGAGTGATGTAATCTGAGCTAATCCAGCTGTAATGTTTATTATTAACGTCAGACCTGTCTCAGAGAAAGACCTTTACACTTTTTATGTGTCTTTGTATCTGGCAGCATTCACCATATCTGCCTTTGCCTTGCTAATAGTAATGAAATAGGAAATAGTGAGTTAGTTTACATATAGACGGGAATATAGTAATAATTACTTTCAATGGTTTCTGTATTTATTTGAGACTGTCATGCAATGTTGTCTAAAAATATTTCCTGTGATTCTGAACTCTGTAGTTACTTTATTGATTGAGTATTGTCTTGCTACTTTATTAGTTATTATTAAACATAGTTAAACCTTGAAACTGTGGCTGGTCTGTTTAGAGATCAGTTAACTCAGAGTACTTATATTTGGTGACACTGTATAGCCCACTCCAACAGCCTTGGTCTTGGTCACACTAACCATTTGGATAATTGGTACATCACACAATAGCATTTGTCATTCTTTGGCAAGGGCCTTAGAGTAGCTGATAAATAGCTGGATTGTGACAGTCATAACTACCTTTTAGTCTGGGCATAAGGGGTCATAGTTAGTAAACCTGTGCAAGCCTTTCCTAGGAGTGTGTGTGTGTGTGTGTGTGTGTGTGTGTGTGTGTGTGTGTGTGTGTGTGTGTGTGTGTGTGTGTGTGTGTGTGTGTGTGCTTGATTTATAAATCAAATCCAAAGTGTGTGTATCAGTCACTTGAGCAGGGACATGAAGCCCTGGTCAGACAGAGAGGGTGGTGGAGATTTTGGCTTGACCACTCTGCTGAGATGTTAACTGCATAGCTGTGCTAGTGGGGAGTCTTATTGGGAATCCAGAGAGAGAGGGAGAAAGCAGCCCCAGACTGACTGCGATTTCTATGTGCTCTGAAGGGTAATTGTAATTTACTGTGTGTCTACTTGTCATCCTCCCATTGTGTATGTCCTTCACTGGTGATAGCGGTGAGGATTGAGGCTCCTTGATTACTGGGCCAGTGCAGGGGCATCACACTGTCAATATAAACTGGTGGGTAGAGCTGGCAGATCACATCATGTACTGTCATTGAGCTCCTCCCAGTCTGCCAATATCACACAGGATTATTTCACAGATTGTCCAGGTCTCTCTGACCATTCCTGACATACTCTGGCTAGGTCACTGTGTACTGCACACCTGTATCTGATTGCCTGACACCTATGGCTAGCATATCTGGTGGGTCTCTGCAGCAGGATAGCAGGTTATAGGTAGTAGTAGTAGGGGGATGCTGGCTCTGGCTCAGCAGAAGTTTGTACATACTAAACATACAATGTAAGGGAATGGATACAGTAACAGATGTCCATGTACCATTAGTGTGTCCCCAGGGAACTTGCATGTCAAAGGCACATTCCCCAAACTCTGTGGACAAACATCACATATTGTCCAACTGGTGAGCATAAATACATATTTGTCTGGCAGGGGGATCTACATCTGTCAGGCACATATACCCATTCTGCAAACATCTGGGTACTGCATATGTCAGACACCTATGAGGAAGTAACCTTACACCACATACGCACTGCTCCCTGTTATTGTGTAGCTCAGATGTTTCTGGAATGTCCACATGCACCTGTAGTATCACTCACCTATTTATCAGATGTAGGCTGGATGACATGGTACTGTAACATTGCCCATAGGGGACACCCAGCAGTCAATGGCAGTGATGTGTATGGATACATAACAACACAGTCTGTCACAGCAGTCAAGCCATTTCTGGTAGTCCTGGTACCATCTCAGGTTACTAGGCTATGAGCCCTGAGCAGCCATATGCCTAGGCCACATGTTAGCCCACGTGTATGCAAGGAAGCAGCTGATGTCCCTGTCGAACAGGGAGACAGGTGTTATCCCAAGGGTGTATGTGCTGTTAACCATCCATTTAACCAGGTTACACCTGCAAAGGTTTAGGTAGCTACCCTGCCTGATGTGGACAGGGTTCCCATATCCACTGCAGGGTGATTTTGTGTGACACACATATGAACTGCCAACAAGGCCAGACCAGGTCACTCACCAGGTTGTGTGTGTGTGTGTGTGTGTGTGTGTGTGTGTGTGTGTGTGTGTGTGTGTGTGTGTGTGTGTGTGTGTGTGTGTGTGCTAACACAGTGGACCATGACTTGCACTCATGCAGCAGTACCAGCAATGTGTATTCCGTGATTGTCTTGCATGCCACAGTGAGGTCACTCCTGAGGACTATGTATGACACTGGGTAGAGAGTTGGCCTTATAGCCTATAGGTGTATGGTAGATGTTTGATGGCCTGGTATTCCCTGGTGGGGAACTTCTGTAATGTCCCCAGCTATGCATGTGCTGTTTGATGTGAATGATGAATGGAGGATTATGCACATTAATAGTCTTAATTCGGGGGAACATGAAACATCAGCATCGGGGGGACAACGCATGCTGTAATGTCAGTATGTCAACAATACCCACACGCATACTGTGCTGATAGATGGCAGGGGTATGATGTGGGTGTTAGTGCTGGATAGTGCTAGCAAAAGTGGATGTGCAGGGTCTGTACATTATGGTGGCCAATGTATGCGGTCCTGTGATATGTTCTCCTGTTCATGTCTTTCAGGTGGGATGTACCGCAGACGGAACCCACCATACTCAGAAACCGAGACTGTGGCAATCATTGATGCCCTCAGACTCCATCACAGGGTACTGTTGGGTAGGAGCTGGCAAAATGTGCAGGAATGCACTGCCCTGTGGGCAGAACTGGTAGCAACAGTCAACAATGTGGGCCACAGAGACAGGAACTACAAACAGGTCTGACACCATGCCACAGACCTTATATACAATGCAAGGCAAAGGGCTGCAGCTGTGGCCAGGGACCATGTTGGCACAGGTGGAAGGCCTGTTACTCAATCAGCACTCACAGCCACTGAGGAGTTCCTTGCAAACCTTGGTGCAGCCACCACCTCCCAGGAAACCATCATTACATACATCATGGAGGTGGGTGGCACAGAGTCAACAGGTGAGGAGTGGCCAGGTAAGGCCCCAGTAGACATCATGTCAATACTGTAGCATTCATAGTGGCAGACTTTGCATACCTGGATGTATATGTCAGGTCAGACTGCATTTGTGGGTGAGGTTTTGTAATGCACACAAGTGCACACCTATTGTGAATGTCAGCAATTTGGGTAGTATCACAGCTTGTACTGTACATGTTTATAAATGCACATATTATCCTGTACCAATGCTACATGTATATGTGTTGACAATACCGCTCCCCCACAACTACATAGGTCCCTCTGGTGTGGCTGGGGAACAGCAACCTGAAGCCGGTGAGTGTGGAACTGTCATGTTGTGGCTCACCAATACCTTAAGCATGTTAAGGGCACCCACTTTTCCATGTTATGCTTAGCCATATTGTGATATGTGCATGTTCACTTGTGGTGGGGTTAACTGTGGTGCATCACATTGGTCATCACAGGAGCCTATTCACAGGAGCTGCAACATACTGGCACATACTTTTGTATAGGTGTAGCCACTGTGCTAAACAGGGGTACATTATATTGTGTACACATATCTTACAGGTGTATTGTAGTAACAATATTAACTGGACATACTGCACTGCATGTTGTTGAGGGCCTGTCAAGATTGTGTCTGTTGTGGTCTGATTGTGTGTTGTGCATGTCATCAGTCAGAAAGTGTGGTCTGTATAATGCCTTTGTGCCACCTCACCTGTGTGTGTGTGTGTGTGTGTGTGTGTGTGTGTGTGTGTGTGTGTGTGTGTGTCTGTGTGTGTGTGTGTGTGTGTGTGTGTGTGTGTGTGTGTGTGTGTGTGTGTGTGTGGATCAGCAAACATTATAGTGCAGGCAATAATTTACATATGTTGTCTTCGCCAAACAGGTGAACATGGGGTTGGAGTCTCTCTCCTCACAACCTGCTGTCAGTGTCTTATTGGACTGTGATGATGATGGTAGTCATAGCACAGGTGGGAATGTTGAGGGCTGAATCTGTACCACTAGCTGACATCCCACTTCCACCTACAATGTTCCCCCACACAGTCAGTATGCCCACACATACCAGTCCCAAGTATCCACAGATATTGGACAGTCAGAGGGTGGTGGCATCGAACAGGCTAGTGTGGTGACTATGACATCTGTGACTGTAGACACTAGTCATAGCCAGAGACCTGGCAACATCCCACACAGGCAGTTAGACAGGGCTGCTCAAAGGATGATTGCTGCCCATTCAGCCTCTGTCAGAGGTGTCACAAAAAGTGTCACCCGACTCATGTTTTGGTCCATCATGGAGGCACGGGGATATTGCGAATGGTACACCTGATGGATGCTCAAGTTCATGGATGCAACACTACTTGCCATGCGTGACGACCTCCATGGCATTTGTGATGTCTTACATCATTTTGCTGATGTCATGGATAGACGGTGGGGTGAGACATTGTCAGTGCTCAACCATGCAATGTCTGTGCTTAACATGTAGTTTGAGTAGGGTGTTGGACACATGGATGTAGGTCAGGAACAACATCAGCTGAGAGCCCACATGGCTGTGCACATATTCCCATATTGGCAGTACCACCAGCACTACTGAAGGGAGGGTGCTGTCCACACCACAACATAGCAGACCATGAGCATGTGGTCCTGGCCATTCCTGTGAGGAATATTGATTGAGCAGACAGTAGTCTTTGTCAGGAAGTAGCACCACATCTGGCCTTAGGCCTGGTGTTGCTGTGACACACCTGGAAGAATCAGTTCCTGTGTCCATGGTCAGAGATGGTGAACTGTACATCCTGCCATATGCGGTCCATGGCTGTCCAACATACCCTGATGTAGGGCTAGCACATGGCTTGACTGTGTGTATACACAGTCTCACACATCACTATCACATGCAGGTCAGCACCAGACACACACAGCTCCTCTTCATGGCCAAGCTGAACACCACCCCTCCAGACACACACACATGATGCCAATTTTATGGCCTAGCTTAGACCTTTGGCAAACCCATACCACATTCTGTGCATGTGATGATACCTGTGCCACATCCCTGCTATCCATGCCATTGATGTAGGGACATGGTAATATGTGTCTGATGCACAGGGTGAATATAGTACAGATAATCCTAGTGTGTAGTGTAGTAATGTTATGCCATGTAAGGTGCTGTCTGCTGGCAATTGTCACAGGTGCACATGGAAGTGTATGTATGTTTCTGCCATGATGCATTATTTCTGTTAGCACTGCTGACTGACTGTTGTTTCACATACCTTAGTCTGTTTCTGTTCCAGGTATCTGTGTGTGTACAGCCTGGGGAGCTGCTAACATTACCAAAGCGAGTATGGCAGAGTGAAAACACAGTGACCTTTTCATTGCCAAGATATGGCTGTATATGTACATGTTTATCTAGGTGCGTATGCTTGCAACAGTGTGTGAGGGACAATGGGGCATACAGTGTAACCCTACATGTGTACCCCTTGGCACAGCCAGCTAGCCTTCATACATGTCACCTGGGTGTTCCGTAAGACCACAAGTTCATAGATACATTGGAGGTTACTAGAGTACTGACCCTGGGTCCCTCACAAACCTAGCCATTACTTTATCCCCAACAGAATCATCAATCAGCACCTGTTGCCATTGCCATTGCTGGACACAGGTTGAACACCAGAGAGATATGTATTTTTCCCATCCACTCAATCTTGATGCAGTTGATAAGGGTATGCATGGTACTGTGTTTAACATGTTAGGGGAGTGAAGTCCTGATACAGGGCAGCCTCTGGTAGTCAAACCTGACTCTCCAGCATGTGTTTCTACTATATCATATGCGAGTCAGGCCTCTCATGCAGGTAATGTGCATAGAGTTATACTCTCATACATGGGGCAGCTGTTGTAGGGCTGAGCACAACATTGCCATCTTGGCATGCCACAGGCACCTGTGGACAACCTGACTGGTAATAAGTGTGGCCACACTGATTACAGGCTGTCTACATGGAACAGGTGTTGACGGTCATGGCTGACCTCTGTGGGTGTTAATATAGCCTTTACAGTTTCTGCAGATGTCTGCATAGGTGCATAGCAGACCAGCCATGCTGCTATTATATTGTTGTACTGACTGAGGACTATTCAGAGGTAATGTGCACCTTTTATCTGGATAAGGTCCCTTTACCTATGTGATGAACCACATACAAGCAATTCCTGACCACTGTTGCAACTTGTTGCCTGCATGCAACATTGTTGCCATCCTGAGTACCTAGGTCTGTCATCACAGTCTGTGTGTTTATGGGGTTGATGCTGATGTGGGAAATACTGGGGACATGTCCTTGCCATATGGCATGCTGACACATTTGTCTGCTTTCAGCTTGAGGCCAGGACATTGACAACATTCCATACCCACTGTATTGCTCATTGCAGTGTGTTAACAGTGGTTTGTGGCTCAATGACAAACTGCACAATACTTACAGTTGACACAGCCTTAGGCCATACCTACATATGCGGGTGGTGGCAGTCAGCATTCATGCCTATGTACATGTGAGTTACTGAGGGCTGCAGGTATTAACAGGGCATTCTCATGTCTGCATATTGTACACACACACATAGGTGACGCAGGTTGTGGTTGCTATCTTATCAAATGTTTACTGTGGGACACATCTTGTAGTAACATGACAGCTGGCAGGACATACCATACCCATGGCAAGTGAAAACACAGGAATTTCTTTGGTTTACTACTATGACACCTTATTTGTGTGACATTACCTTAGCTTATGCTACTTGTCATAAATTAAGGTGCTTCTGATGTGCAATAACTGCTCTGTGCAGTAGACAACTGTATGAAATGTTTGCTGTCCTACACTCTTGGGACCTCTTTATTGTTTCAGTTGTTGTCACAGGTCACACCTTGCCAAACATGGACTGCAACCTGCAGGGTGGTGCAGATGGTGGCCATACCTGTGACCTCTACATATGTCTGCAGATTGTCCTGATGTGTGACACATATTTTCTTTCTGTCTATCATATCATTGTGGTTTTCTCTCAAACTGTTGGAAAAAGCATGACAGACTAACATTACAGAGTAATGCTGGATATTGTCATGTAACAACACATACCCATTGGAAAGTACATTCAAATGCATGACCTGTTCTGGTATCTACCTTCCATGTCTGTCACAGTGATATGTGATGGTTGTGCTCAATATTTGGTCTTTGCCCCATTTTTCCATATGTCTTTAACCAGATGTCTTTCTGTGATGTGTTGAGAGGTATGCTGGTGGCCATAACACAGTTAGATAGTTGCACAGGGATATAAATGCATACACACACATGCACTCACACACACACACACACACACACACACACACACACACACACACACACACACACACACACACACACACTCTCATGACCTGCCCTTGCTGATAGTAGAACCCTCACCTGCCTAGTTTTACAAACCATTCTACTATATACATAACACAAGCACCACATAGCTACTATACTGTTGCAGTATCTGCCACTACTATTCAAGTGGGTGACAATTGCAGGGGCTGTTAGAATTGCCAATGGGGGCTTCACAGGCTCTTAACATAATAGAGCAATCAGAAACAAGCACACACACACACACACACACACACACACACACACACACACACACACACACACACACACACACACACAGACACACACACTGCTGCATGTGGACATGCATTGAAACACACATGCATACAGAGTTGACACTTTTCTGATTAGATGACCTACCTATCTGGTTATGTACAATACAGATTGACATGACTATTGCATGCACCACAGTGCCTTTGTGTTAGAAAATGTGAAACTGGGCTTGTAAGGAGGATGGCATCTATAGCATCCATGACTAGGTTGGCAATGGGTGAGTTAACAGGGTGAAACAGGCACACAAAATGGTATAACCATTGCATGCACACAGGCAAGACAGCCACAGGGGATATGCATACAGAAACACATACACTCATGCAGTTGGCAATTGTCAGCTTTGAACCCCTACCTATCTATTTGTATACACTATAGTGCTATGTATATATTGCATGCTCCACAGACATTTTATGCCAAGGACATAACTCACAACATCTTACACCAATTAATCTTGGGAATGCCTTCATGCATGGTGGGATAAATCACCCATAATAGTGCCTGTTCTCACATATTGCTCTTACAAGCCTGGACAAGTGATAGGGTAACAGACTTTGTATCAGCATGATGTTTCAGAAAGGTATGACGTCTGAAGCTGACATGTCTGTAACTATGGCAACTGTCACGTATTTGCCAATGATTTGTCATAAAACCCCATTGTTAGGAGACTCAGACCACATATATGTTGCAAACATCTAGATAGTCTGCATACATCTGTACAGATGACTGGTATGGCCTGTAGAGTTTAACATGGTGCAATGTAAGGCAGATGACATCAACAGGCTCTTTAATGTAATGCAATGGGGAGTGGATCAACACACCTTAAAATGGTATAACCAACACACACAGTTGATATACTTCATACACAAACACATATACAGTAGCATAGTTAACTATATTGAGATTCAACCCCCTACCTACATGAACCATAGTGCTGCCCACTTATTGCATACCTCTCAACCTCTTAGTGCAAGAAATCTGGACAAAGTCTGTCAAATGGAGAGACAGTGGGCCAAAAATAGGGACATATTTTAAATATTGCTCTTAACTTAGAAAGTTGCTAGAGTAACAGGGTTTGTTTAGCATACATTTTATGAAGGATATGAGGTCTGAGATTGAAATGTATGTCATTATTTACTGACATAAATCCTCAGATCATCACAGTGATTTACCAGAAAAATACAAATTTTATGTGGAACAGACCAAAAATGTGAGCCAAAACTCTGGGCAGTTGAGAGGTATGGCTACAGCTGATTGGCTGATGAAGCTGTATAAACAGTCCAGTACCTCAGTGGTATACTGGCTGGGGATCTTCTGGTTGTGTGTTATCCTTAACTGAAAAGTTATATCCTGGTGTGGCTACAGAGTGCACTGGACTGATCAGAGTTTTCCATAATATGTGTGGTATATTCTACATAGCACTGTGATTTCCTTGTATGTCAGTGGCAGATCAGTATAGAGTAATATGGTGAACCGCTGACAGACATTTCTTCATAGGTTCATAGGAGGTTACTAGGCTATTAGCCCTGAGGCACTTATAACCTTATCAGACAAGAGTGTAGTCCATGTTTAGACAAGTCAGCACCCAGAACTCCTGTCCATCAGGGACACAGATGGAATCCCAAGAGTGTATTTTCTGTTTTCCGTCCAGTTATCCAGGGTGCACTTCAAAAGGTCTATTGAAGTACACTGCTTGACATGGACAGGGAGTATATTCTACAGATGGGGGAGTCTGCAGGACAAATATCTGTCACACCAATAAGTCCTATTGATATCATAGACCAGGTTGATGCTGTGGCTGCAGGTTGCTCAAGTGGAGCTTGAGTTCCAGATATGCAGCAGTCCCATGAAGGCAGAGTCTGGATTGCTTTGTATGCCAGACAGAGGTCAATTCTGAGGAGTCTGTATGAAACTGAGTAGAGGGACAGTGCTTTTATTTTATTTATTTACATATAACTGGGTATCCGACTGGGCCAGTAGCCCTTTTTCAGCAGATACCCAGGGAGAAAAGCTTCAGACAAATTAACAGTTAGAAGCAAAACAATTAATAAGAAAACAGTAGTTAATAAAGCACAAAACAACAGTACAGTACGTAGACAATAATCAAAGATGCTATGTAAAAATAAATAGTTCTAGGAACATTATATTGCAATTTACAGCAGTACAAATATGTTTAACAGATACTCAACTAGCAAACAGTTTGTAGCTGTTTGAGATGAAGAAGAGTACAGCATTTAGAAGGCATTAAGAAGGTGTTAACCCAGTGGTACATGGGCAGATCCATCTGCTGGTGAGATATTCTTTTAGGCTTATTTTGAAAGAAGAGATGTTAGTATTTGTTTGGATGAGATGGGTAGAGTGTTCCAGACCTTGTCTATTTTCTTGGAATACAGGGAGTCACCATAATAGTTGTGTGACTGGGTAATTTTTAGAAGTAATTTGTCAAAGAATCTAAGGGACTTGCAGTTAATGTTGGGTTGGACCAAGTCTGCAAGGGCAGGCCAGTTGTTGGGGTTGTGTAAGAGTGGGCAATGGTAACTGGTTTAGAGTTAACAGGTTGGGAAGTTCCAGCCAGTTGAGGTGCTGGAGAGAAACTCAATGATGAGTTTTGTGGGGGTGATTGACTGAAACCTAGCTATTTTGTTGTAGCGGGATTCTAGATTATTAAGGTCAGTCTTGCATAGGCTGGTGAAAATATATGAATTATAGAGGAGGTAGATAGTAAGTGGGGTCTAGCAGTGGCTAGTCCAGCTTGGTGAGTGAGGTAAGGTCTGGCCCTGTAGAGGGTGCCTAGTTTGGCATGGACTTTTTTTGATTGCTATGGAAATGTGTGTATCAAATTTTAGTCTGTTATCAATTGTAACTCTTTGGAGTTTGGTCTGATTAGTTTGGGTTAATTTTTGTTTCATTGGAGGAGTAGATAGAGAGGGGTAGAGGGCCAAACTTGGATGATTTGTTAGTGAAAATCATTAGCTTAATCTTATTTGGATTTAAGATGAGCTGATGCTTGGAGAGGTACGTTTCTATGTCCAGGAAGGATGTTTGCATTTTTTGATGAAGTTCTTGGGGAGAAGGGGCTGAGCAGATTAATGAGTAGTCTTGTCAGTGTATTGGATTATAGTTGCATGTTGGGTGGCAGAGTTTAGTTATTGGTGAATATGGTAAAAAGGAGAGGCACACGTATGGATCCTTGGAGTACTCCAGTATATACAGGCAGAAGAGGAGAGAGACATTGTTTTCCCATTTAGCAGTCTGTTGATGGTTTGACAGGTAGTTGTAGAACCAAGTTAGTGATGATGACTTGAGACTGTAGTTTGCAAGTTTGTTGAGTAGCAGTCGATGAGATACGGTGTCAAAGGCTTTTGACATATCTGGAGAAATTGCAGAGATGAATTGTCCTTCATTTTTGAGGTTTTGAATAGTATTGTTGAAGGTTATTATGGCAGTGTTAGTACTGTGCTTAGGCCTGAAGCCATGCTGTGAAGGGGATACCAAGTTGTTAATGGTGAGGTGATTTAGAAGCTGTAGGTGGATATATTTTTCTAAGATTTTAGCTATCGGGAGAGGATAGCAATTGGTCGATAATTTGAGATTTCTCTAGAGGGAACTCCCTTGTGAAGGGTAATGGTGTAAGAAATTTTCCAGAGATGGGGAACATAGTGTTCAGAGATGAAGCAATTTATTAGGATGGCTATGGGGTAGGCTATGGACGGAGCAGCTATTTTCAGCAATTCATTAAATAGTTGGTCTGTGGCAAGATAACTGGGTTTTAGTCTACTTAGGAGTTTTTTATGTACGTAGTCTGAATGGGTTTGAGGGACAAAGAGTTTGTGTTTTCAGTGGTGGGGGGTATATTTAGTGGGCAGAATTGTTTGTTGATTAGGATGGTGGTAATAGAGTTAATAAAATGGGAGTTAAACTGTGATGCTACGGGCTCAGATGTGTTACAAGTGGGGGGAGCAGGGGTGGTGGTTTTTCCAGGGTTAGAAAGATAGCTGATCTTTTGCCAGAATGTTTGTGGGTTGTTCAGGTATTTTTGTTGGGTAGATTGAAAGTAAGTTTTTTTGTCACTGGAAAAAATTCCTGATCAGCAGGCTGGACTCTTGGCTGTAGAAATTCTCAGAGGTAGCCACTAGAGTTGAAGAACTTTTCTGAAGATGGTAAATAATACACACCCTTTTTGGGTGGCTGAATGATCATGCAGGGATGAGTGTTTTATGCTATAAAATAAAAATCACTGGTACAGCAAGTGGTTCATATGGAGATCGTACATCACCATGTGAGCCTGAGGGTGGGCAGAGAGAGAGAGATAGAGAGAGAGAGAGAGACCCTATCTGTGTAGAGAGGTGTTTGAGGCCCTGGATTCTCCAGGTGAGGAACCTCTGTGGTCCCTCCAGCTGCTGCATGTGCTTTGTGAGATACATGCCAAAGGGGGCACTGTACTCAATAATTGGCCTTATAAGGGTAGAATGCATGGGTCTTATGACCTCTTTGTCTCTGGATGAGATACTCTTACTTATGAGGTGGGCCATGTAGAAAGCTTTCCGTACAATGGAAGCAATATGGTGGTCAGGTGTCAGGTTGCTCTCAACCTGGGTGGCCAAATGCCTCACTACTGATTGTGTACATAGGACATTGTTGTTAATGTGATAATATGTGGGGACATCGCTCTCCCCAAAGGGGATAATGATGCATTTTCTGGCATTCAGCTTAAGGCCATGATTCTGGCATCAATCATTTGTTTGGATGAGACCCTTTTGGAGGACTTCCACATCAACTGGGGAATTGATGACTGTGCCCAGCTTGCAGTCATCTGAAAACTTGGTTAGCCATAGGCCACTGGCTTTTGCCTGCACCTCAGAGAAATATATTGCATATAACAGAGACCCCAAGACTGATCCCTGGGATACGTCACTCGTTACAGGTCTACTGCTTGAGCTGGCTACCCCTATTATGATTAGGTGCATTCTATCAGTGAGCCAATTTGCTACCCATCTGGTAACATATGGATTGATGCCTAGTTGACAGGTTTTATCTACTATGGCCAAGTGGGAAATAGTGTTGAAGACTTTGGCCAATTCAAGGTGGGTGGTGTGCACCATCTTCCCCTTGTCCATGGCTTTGGTGCCTGTCTCAAACAAATCAACCAGATTTAAGACATACCTTCCCTTGACAAGGCCAAACTGTGTGGGGATGAGTATTTGGAGTTTACCAATGTCCCTGTTAATGAGGTCCATGATAATCTATTGTATGGCCTTGCAGATCAGGCTAGTTAGGCTGATGGGTGTATAAGTAGGGGACGCTCCACCTTTGTGTAAAGGGATGGCAGTGGCTGTCCTCCACTCAGCTGGGACAAAGCTGGTACTCAGGCTTTGGTTGACTAGAGTGCCTATTGGTGCTGCAAGTTCATGCCTGAGTTCATGTAGGATGTAGCCTGAGATGTTGACAGGTCCCATGGAGGCTGTCTTTCCTGCCTTTGAGAGGGCAGTGATGACATCTTTCCTAGAGATACGGGTGGGGGACAGGTACTGGGGATGTACTGATTTACTGATGGAGGGGGGGCAGAGAAGAGAAGTTTCCACTGAATCTGTCAGCCAGTAGATTGGCTATATCTACAGCATTTGTGTATGGGGTGTCCTTGACCACCAGTTCTGAAGAGATCTGGGAGTTTCCTTTGAGACTGCAGACATATGTGAAGGAGGTCTTATGATTATCTCTAGTAGATGTGGGCAATTTGGGCTCAAAGATACCTATAGATGATTTCACTGGTGCTCTTATAAGGAGAGATTGCTTCCAATTGGGAACCTGCTCCTTCTTGATCCTGGACAGCAATCTTTTCCTTTTGTTATATAGTTTCTTTATTGCAGATGTCCACCAGACAGGTTTACTTTTCCTTGTGGAGGATGATGTCCTGTCAGGTATTCCTGATTCTATGCATCTATACATATGCTTGTATAGTACTTCGGTGTACAGTTGGACTTTGGTGCATGTTCCTACAGTGAAGGATGGGGCTGTGCAGCTGTTTATACCATCCGTCAGGTGTTGTAGTCAGCTTTGGGGAATTTTTCTTTTTAACAATGCTAGAGGGGGGGGGGGATCAGGCAAGATGGTGATATCAAAAGTGACTGCTTTTTTGTAGGATCTTGCCAGGGAGGATGATACCGTAGGGGTGCTGCAGTGGTTAATCATGTTGGTTACTATCAAGTCCAAGATAAGTATCACATCTTGTGTGTGAGAATCAAGTAGCTGTTCCAAGGCATTTGCATTGATAAAATGGGGGAATCTCTGTGCATTTCTGTTCTGGCATGAGTAGTTTTTCCAGTCCATGGTTGGGTAATTAAAGTCAGCCAGGATCAGGGTAAAGGGTTGAATCTTGATACATTTGTAGAGGTCCAGATAGGTGGAGTAGGCATCCTGAGTCAAATATGTGGGCCTGTAGCTACCTATACTTTGAATAGGGGTATTGTCAATGGTTAACCGCACCTGGACTATCTCATGCGCATCATACTGTTTGACTATCCTGGAGGTGTGTGTCTGTTTAATATATATTTATACTCCACCTCCTTTGGTTTTGCTGGCCACATTTTGTGGTCTGACTTTGTGATAGGATGAGTGACAAGATAAGGATGGGTTGCTCTCCACAGCTTTGTCCCAGGTTTCTATGCCTGCACAAATGTCAGCATCTTCCTGGGTTAAGAATGTTTGCAATGAGTGCAGTTTCATGTTTAGACTCCTAGCGTTTACCGCCATGACCTTTAATTTACATTTTGTTGAAAGTTTTATGTTGGTAGTACCGACTTCATGACTTTCTCTAAAAAAGGCACTATGGGGGTGACAAGGGCCTTTGCCAGAAGCCTGATGCCCAAGTTAGACAGATGCAGGCCATCTCTAGCAAAGCAGCGTGGTCTGTCGATCATATGTTCCCAGGCTGTCAGGCACTGGATCCCCCTGGGATGACATCAGAAAGTAAGTCAACTGTTAATGTCAATCATTTTCTGTTTGTATTGAGGCATCATTCTGTGTGACGGTATAATGCTGCTTAAGCCTAGGGACATACCTGCATGGGACACATATTCAGCAAGCTCAGTCATGTAGGACAGTCATAATAGTACCTGTTGTGGAGAAACTTAAGTGCATGTGTGATATGGTGGATTCTGGCATCTGAAAAACAAGCAACCGTGAATTTCTTCTTATCCAGCTGGGTGAGAGGCGCATCTCTTTGTCTCACAATGGAATCTCCTATGAGTAATTTGTTGGGTTTATGGTTACACCTTAGTGGTTGTGAGACACTGGTGTATGGACTATGCAAGGTATGTGGTGTGGAGGTTTGTGGAGTTCTGATGTGGTTTTGCATCTTAGGTGTCCTTTGTTTGGGTTTGTTTTTGTTGAGAGCCTCCAAACATGTGGGTGTGTATTCTGTAGTAGTGGATGATGTTTACTGACTCCATACACTGCAGGGAACCTATGTTACTGCACAATTTGTTCTGGTGTTCACATTCTCCATTTGTCTGGCCGACAGCTCCCATTCCCCATATATGTGTCTCTTTGTCCCACTGTAGACTAGTCACAGGCTTTGTTGACAGTTGCTGCTATTATGTATCTGTATTTCTGGTGTGAGTGGGGTAAAAGTCGTAATATCACACACAGGGTTATGGACTTCACACCTCTTGTTTAGCAGGTTGTCCATCATTGCACCCCTACATCTGCTGTGGTCCTCAGATGGTTTGTGTTGCAATGTTATTATAAGGCTACATATTAGCTATAGCTGTCAAAGCATCACAGACTGACATCTGGACAGGCCCATATATGACAGTTAGACACAGGCCCACACATGGGGACAGGGTGTTAATATTACTCTGCCAAACATAGACAGTTGGGAGACTGGCTTGGTATTAGCTTGCTTTTTCTTATGGGTATGACATCTGATTCTCTGCTGTCTGCCACTGATGTTTTCACATCAACCTTTATTGTTTTGCAAATAGTTTGTCAGATAAATGCAATGTTATGACAAGCAGAGCAGATATACGAGGCATCCTTGTGGCCTTCTGTGACACCCTGTCATTCCAGGGGTGTGGATTGAACCCAGTGACTTGTTATCAGTACTGCCACAGTAAGGAGGCAGCCATTTATAACCTGGCAGTACACAGACTTTCAAGAACCTGCTGTCCTACTAGGAAATGTGTAGGTTACCCTGAACTGTGTACTGTCCATATGTGTGACCCTCTGTCCCTGAATTGTCCAACTTTCCTGCAGTAATGAATATTGACTTCTGGACAGTGTGTATAACTCCTATTGTAGGTGTAACTGACATGCAAAATACTTGGCACAGAAAGGCTTGAAACATGGACCCTGTCAACCACAGTACTGTACTTAGACCACTAAGCCACAGCAGCCAACAATAAGTGCTGCCTACTTCCTGACAGAATTAACCACACATATACATAGCTCATTGACCACTGCACATTGTGAACATGCAACAAGTTATCAAGTTGATTGGGACAGCCCTGGGAATGTGTGCTCTGCTGCTATTACCCTACAAACATAAATGTTACTGGATTTTTATGGGAACACGGGTGTGTTGGGGGAGGGGGCATACCTCTCAACTGTACACATTTGCACAGACTGTCAAGATGTTTGCTTTACATTTTGTTTCCATTTAACATAGCAGTGTGCTTGTCTTGGAGAATACTGGCATATCATTAAAGACTGAAGGTTAGAAATTAATGACAGACATTTGAGTTTCATATTTCTTACCCTTCAAGACTTAATGCAACTGCAAGACCTGCTGTGATATCACTGTGTAAGTTTGTAAAAGGATTCATCATTGTCCCTATTTCTGGACCTTTACCACACATTTCTTTATGCCTTTGTACAGCTGAATTGCCGGGAGAGGCTGAGAGGTGTGTACGGGACTCTGCCATTGACATCCATGCATGTGACCTATGACCACACAGTTTGTTAGTCCCCCACATATACTGTAGTGAGTTTAGTTACCTAGGGGACTACTGCATATTTTGGAGAAGCCAGTATTTGGTGGACATTTCCTCTTGTCCCACATAGCTATCAGTTGTCTTCTGCTATACCGGTAGGCCACCCCATTCCCTTGCATACATGCAGCGATACCATAGATATGCTACCACAACGTACTATTCCATTCATTTGATGTTAAGAAGAGTGACTTACCTTGTGCTTGTGGCAGTTGTGAGGACAGTGCTTCAGGGCTGACTCTGTCAGATGCATGCTGTACACAGCCTATACATGGTAAGGTACAGATAGTGTGATGTGTGTGGCATCCTTTTTACTCTGTGTGCGAGTCAGAGAGAGGTGTCAGTCCCTGGGTCCCTAGCATGTCAGTGTATGTGCTATGTGTGCCTCTTTGCCAAGGCCAGGGCATACTGGGCATGCCTACATCTGCAGAGGGACAGGCTCAGGGGGTTTTCCCTCTGAGTCCCCCTGTACCTGTGGGGACCTTGGCAATGGTGGGGGGCTGTGTCCCCCTTCCCTGTGATGTTCTTGCTGCAGCTGTTTCCACAGAATCATATTGTGCAGCATGGCAGATACTATGAACATATATGCACATGTGGCTGGAGAGTACTGCAGTGCTCCACCAGATATGTCAAGGCAGTGGAACCTTGACTTGAGCATCCCAAACACATACTCTACAATGTTCCTAGTTTGTGCATGTACCTCATTATGGCATTCTGAAGAATGTGTGTATGCATTTCTGATGGGTGTCATCATCCACAGTTCCAGTGCGTAGCCAGCATCCCCCACTAGATGGCCATATAGGATGTCCCACCTGGCAAATGCCTGGTACAGCTGTGATGTATGTAAGATGTGGGAGTCATGATAACTGCCAGTGCTGCCAGCACACACATTGATGATGCCCTGGGCTTTGCAAACGACCTGGCAGTTGATGGTGTGATACCACTTGAGGTTGATATAGACTCTACCCTCTTCACCAGGTGGTGCTTTGATGTGGATATGAGTGCATTCTATGGCACCCAGTACCTCTGGGTAGTGTGCTACACAGTGGAAGAGACATATTGCTGGTCCTCTCCTCAGGGGTGCTGCAGAAATAAATGTGTTCACTGGCATGTCTTAGCATGACATCCAAGAATTGATGGAGTACCCTGGATGCGGATTCCTGTCAGACTCACATGATGTCCCCAGTAGGTCTTTGGAAAGTACCTGTAGCTAGTATTCTTAAGGCTACACATGCCTTTGTTTCTACTGGGATGGGTTTCCCTCTGTTGGCTCTTGGTCTGGGGTGAGTGCGGCAGTGCTCGGTGAGTTGCTGTAGTATGACCTTGTCGACCTTGTAACGCTCTACTCTTTCCAGCTCCTGTAGCCCCTGACAGGTTACCTTAGGTCTGAACACTCTTCTCCTCCTCAGTCTGGGCCAGTTGTCAGCATCATCATCATCACTGCCCTCAGTCTGTAGCATGTAGAGATGTAGGAAAGCAGCAGCAGCCCCTATCATTTTGTCAGTTAAAATTCCCAAGTGTGTACTCCAATGGTGCAGAATATGTGGGAAAAATCAGACTGAAGGGTGTTTGCATACATTTTACTGGTATACTGCAGATGCAGCCTGTGTGATTGGCTGTCTATGACACATTCCACCTGCCAGCTACGTTACTGAGAGGTGTGAATGGCCCAGTGTGAGTGCCAGAGGGATTATTAGTCATTTATAGTTGATTGCTTTTTGTAAAGGTGTTTCCATTTATTTTTTTTTTCTATTTCTTGTAGTTTAATTTCCATGCCAACCCACTGCATAAACACTTCTAAGCAGATCTGACCCTCCCCTGTACATGAGCAAGCTTAGCTTTTCTTAAACCAGCTAAACACAGCTAATCAGCCTCAGACACATCCCCTTGCTTAACTGTGCTTAGCTGAGTGCAAACAGAAGCCACATAGCTCCACTGTGTTTACACAAAGCATGACACACACTCTTTTCATATCAGCTGCCCCTTCTGCCTACACTACCACATTCTAGCCCTTACACTGTTAGGTACTTGCGGACACGGTGGCCCATTTTGCTAGTCAATAAACTTAGCTCATTTACATACACATAATTGCATATACCCTAGTTACTGCACTACACCAGAGCCTATGTCCTTAGCAACCACTGTAACCTGCCATTGTTATGAGACTGCATGCTAGCCAGTATAATGGGAAATTTAATTTTACCTTTCATATTTCCCTTTTACTATTTTAATTTTATTTTTTGCCCGATCGCATGTTTGGCGTCACTGCGCTCCACTTAAACATGCCATATGTGCAAAAAAAAAAAAAAACTTTTGACTTTTTACATTTTGCATCAATTTTATACACCAATGGCCATAGTTTTGGCCATTGGCATGCCTAATGCACCTAATACATGCTTCACTTTTACTTGTCACAGCCCCCTTTTTTTTTTTTTTGTAGTCCAGTACACAGTTACTTCTCACATACACTTTTACTGCAGACACGGCTACTACACGGATGCCTATCTGCTTCCTGAATCAGTAAATCACCTAATTTGTGTGGTTTTCACCAGCAAATGAGGTGATTTACATATCACGATTGCATCTATGGCAGCATAGTGTTGGGAGGCTCATGCACACCCCCAGCCTTGCTTCCTGGATCGCTCCACCTCTGAACTTCTTGTTTGGGCCGCCCCACTATGCTTACACCGAGATTAGCTCTGTGTAAGCGTTATTGAATTACCCCATTGTGTCTGCTACTGAACTGAAACTGAGAGATAACATCTTTTGTTTATAGCCCACTATAAAGTAACTTAACCTCAACTATTCTTAAGTTTTGCAGGATAATCTTCCATGTTCCAGCAGGATACACTGTGGCTACATCTTAGCTCAGTACATAACATACAGTTCTGTATAAATCATATCAATATTCTCAAATGACACTGAATTATTTGCAAAATTCCAGATAGCTGGGCTGGCAATATTTCCCTATATCACACCATCAATGCATGCAACCATAGCAAAGATTGATTAGCTCAGCAGGCAGGGTTTTAGTTTGTAGTATGAACACAGATGACAGTTGTAGTTTAAATCTAGTGTATCCCTGTTTATCCGCAGTAAACTCCAATCATGCATAGTCCTGAGAGTAAAATATCAATGACTGAATATGCAAAATGTCATATTGTATTGTATGGCCATGCTTGCTAACATGTAATAATAGTTGTTTTTTCATTGTTCTTTTGTACATAGCAGTCATTATGTACTGAACTTAAGCAATCCCCTTGTTGCTATAATGCATCATAATTTTCTGTTTGCAGCTGCTGAAGACTGTGCAAGGAATCGAACCTTGTGCATAGAATGTATACACAGGTTGAGGAGCAGCATAGGCAGAGAGAGAGAGAGGTATGTTTTATTTCTTTCCACCTTTATGTCTCCAGAAGTAGTATTAACATAACTTAAATCTTCAGTTATAGATGTGTAGTCATATGACATTCAAACATGCGAATGTTATGTCTGACTTCCCAGAATGCATCTGCAAGGTATGTGTAATACATAGTGATTTACTGTGAATAATGTAAATGTTGTCTGTAGAATGTGGTAATTATGCTATGATATTCAGAAAAAGACAGATCAGTTAAGAACTAAAATGGCAGGAGAATTGACCTTAACCAATATTAATCAGCTTCTGTATAAGTAGATCTCAAGCTGGTTAGTAAGACCTACCAGTAAATAGTGCCAGAATAAAGATTTTTTTTTTCTGCTGTTTATATTGATAGTATGTCTGTTACTTCCTGTTATCAACTTTAAAAATAACTAAAATAACAGGATGCAAAGTCTGAAACTTAAATGTACATTATTACCGGTAAACAAAGGTAAAATAAATATATTTTATGTATTCAATTCTCAGTGAGAAAAACATGGATTTTTATGAGAAACAGACTAAACATGAGGCAGAACTCTTGGCATTCTGTGAAAATCTGGACAGCTGAGAGGGGTGGAAGGTAAGTGTAAATGAAAAGGGCTATGCTACATGACCTTTCTGTCAGCACTTGCTAAGTGCTTTACAGCTTTGAAAGCCAGCAAAATACTTAACATGTTTTCCCTTTTTTTTACTGTAACTAACAGCACATGGAGGAGATAAAGCTCCATGCACTACAATGAATTATGATTGGGTCACAGATCCTAACCTACTATGTGTTCTTCACATGCATGTTTTTCTCTCAGGTGAATTTCTTGGCATCTATGTCTTGAGCATATAATCTGCCAGCTAGGAACTGTGACCCAATCATAATCCTCCATGCTTACATAATTTTAACTGGAATGCTGTCTTATGTGTTATCCATAGTTTTTTTTTTTTTATTACACTGAGTTTATGTGCCGTTTGTCGACACAACCTAAATGAAAGACAAAAAATTGTATGTATGGCAGTGGCTCTTGTTGAATTTTATGTTGTGCATTGCCTGCCTATTCTGTTATTGAATGAGTGTCTGCTGACTCAACATTCTTATTTCTGTTAGCTGACCTTTATTGTCATTTACATTTGAGTTCCATTTCTCTTACAATGCTGTATAACTGCACTTTGATGGTTTGTAAAAGACCTTACACACCATTTTCTATTACTGGTGTGCCGTAAGTCAGTCCTAGTTTTATTATAAGTCTGCAATGTTGCATAATATGTACATGATACTCTGCAACTACACATGCAAGCATGATACAGACATAGGCAGTGACAGTGATACATTTGTTGAGTCACAGTTATGCATGTATGTCATATACACAATTTCTAGCTATTACATGATGTAATTGTGCTTGTACTTGTGTTCACTAATTTGGCAACTTTCATATTCCATCCCAATTATATAATGTTGTGATGTTACCCATTAACCATGTTGCTTTGCTCATCTCATTTGCATATGCATTTTAAGTGTGACACTGATTGTTAACCTTACAATATATTTTTAACTCACATATTTTAACCATGTAAGTAAACATGACACATTAGCTCCACACAAAGATGAGTTTCAGTGGAAATTTGAAACGTTTACATCAGGGGACAGATTCCTAAATGACTAGTTTCAGTGTTAATTTACACTAGACCAATAGTCTGTGTTGCATGCTAGAGTGGCATGGCATACCTCTCTTGAAACTTACTGATATGGATGTCTGTGTACATGGGTGCTTTGCATTTGTACTGAAGGCAAATACATCTACAAATGAGCAATTAATAACAAGTATATCTGATAAACTGGGTAATGCATGCCATGTAATGTACTGGAGTTACTTAAAGACAATGTATGATGAGCACACTGACCCATTCATGGCTTTCTGTTTATAACATCACTACATGATATTATGACACTTAAAATGTTGCATAATCATAAAACTACATTTGTTAATATTGCAATGGTGTATCTTTTTTTTTGCAACGTATAAACAAAGCTTATGGTCCACATCTGGTGACTGTTATGGTGGCACAGCAAATATACTGTCTTTGATGTAACTTGGGCAAACATTATACATTACTTGTTTCATGCATTTTAATATTAATTGCATATCATAGAATCTATTTACAGTTATGTTTGTGTACATCTGACATTACAGTAATAATTAGTTGTTTCAGAAGTCTGTCTTTAAGGTTGATAGTGTTTTGTGATATGTCACTGCACACTTTTAAGGAGTAGAAGGATGTGTCAATATAGGATGACTTGCCATGTATATTATTTCCAGATGCATATCAGTATTATGTCCTTTCAAGGACCTTCATAATGCTTCAGTAATATTTATTGTGCATTATATATTATCTAGTTTATTATACTATGCAAACATATATGACTACTCTCGTGTTTTGTAACAGACCTGTCATAGCACATTCTACAGGGTCACACTATGCATATAATGTCTGCCTAAATACATATATAATGGAAATGTATTTTAACTGACATATGTATTTATGTGCATGCCTTATCAATGTCTGTGTTTTATTTCAGACACATTTTGCATATTACTATGATGTACATTACACTCCATTATGTAATTTAGCATGGATTGGATGTATGCCTGACATCACATAAGGTGTTATAGTTGGATAAAGTAAGAAGTAGTGTAGCAATACATACATAATAATTATAACCAGTCGATTGTGTAAGTTTTGCAGGATTTTTTATTTATTCATTGATTGTAGATTAGTAGCTATTATGTATGTATAATGTATAATGCTGACTTGACATTTGGATGACCACTTGGATATGCCAGTTGGACTCCAAGGACCAGGATGATGACCAGGGAAGGGATGATGATGATGCTGAAGATGGCAGAATGGGACATGCATGTGTCACTGTTCCTATGGCTCAGTTTAGAAGATGTCCACCATCAAGCCAGGCAGATGATTTTCAGGACCAGATCCAGGACATAATCACAGATATCTTCTAGACAGAGAAGAGAGACATGATGGGTAACTTCTTTCAGGGTATGGTGCAGGCCATTAGTCATTAGTTAGGGCCATTATCTGGCCCTTAGTGTTACTGATCTCTTATGCAACATGGTGGAAATTATGCAAAATCATTGGCAAGTGGCCTATGCTATAGAGAGTATTATTCTAAATATATATGCTGTTTATATAACCAGAATAAAAAAAAAATCATACACTTTATCATGGCTAAAAGAAAATACTTTTTTTTCAGAAGGAAATATTAATGAATGGTCCTCTGTCAACTTTTGAATTTAGAAAGAATTGTCAGAGTGAATATTTTAACACAAAGACAACTATATGGAAACAGATGTCACTTTCTGAACAATTGTCTGTGAGGTTGTAAGACAGACTACAATTACATACTACAGAGGTGTGTCATGATACCCCAAGCGTATAAAGCAGAGTTCCTCCCTAATCCTGTTTAAGTGCAACTTAGACCAATAGATGGTTAAATGGAAATTCACCCCTATTTTGGCACCTATGTCTCTGATGGACAGAGGTAGCCAGTAAACCCCCCCTTATATAAGTTAAATTTGGGGGTCACATTTGGGTTGCATGGCTAGGCTTATTCATACCCTAATGGCTGTTAACCTACTATACACATATGAATCTTTGAACCTAAGAACTAAAATGTTAAGATTTAAATGTAATGCTATTATTTTTGGCCGTCAGATTTAGCCTTGCTCTTCCTAGACCTATTAATGTTCATCATAAGTCAAACCTGTTTATGGGTACATACTTAAATCAATATGCAAAGCCTGTATAAAGTAATTATATAGGCTCTAATATATGATGACATGCTATTATAAGAACTAAGAAACTACTCTTCTTTCTGACCCTCTGCTATGGCATTTGAAATCCAGTGTTGCAACTATTAATGCTAAAAGACTCTGAATGTAAAACCATCTCCTAAGCTAAACATAAATATTTAAACTACAATGCATTTATTAATCCAAAACTTTTATTAAATAGGTGTTTTAATTTCACTGCCTACCCATTCATTTTGTAGCATTTCATGAAAATGTTGACTTCATCACATATGGTAAGAGACTTAAGGGCCTTTCACTGACACACGTGATAAAAGTGTGATAACTCTAGAGTAGCTGCACCTCTCTATGCATAATAAAATTAAGAAATTGTTTTGACCACCAAAATCACATATCAAGTAACAAGACCTTGAAAATAATTTACTCAAAGACATTTTCTTCAGTCCTCAAACTATCACTTTTACACTCCCATTCCCCATGTAGACATGCTCCATACTTAAATATACCTACTTCATAGTTACTTAACAATAGTGAAAGGGCAAACTCCATTATCACTAAAAGTAGCTTTCAATTACTACATTTTGTGGTATCAGCGCTCAGTGAAAGAGTCCTTAAACAACTAAAGTGTTCTATCATATTAGTGGTACTTGAAAACAAATATTTTATTTATTTTTCCTTTGGTGGTTGCTGTGCTGGAGATGCTTTAGTATATGACTACATTTAGATTTCATTTACAAAAGGAATTCACATGATAAATGTTTGGTGTACAAATACAACAGCTATGATTAAAAACCAGAGTGACCATCTTGTTAAATGAATCATGACTGTCTTGTTATTATTTCCTTTGCTATAGCAAGCAGTTGTGTGAAGGAGCTCCATGCATTCTTGAAAGATGAATTATTTCCATACAGTCATGCCAAACAACATTTTTCAGTTTATTTTTCACACCTGTTTTAATGCGCATAAACAAGTGATGTAACCAGATAGCTTTAGAGAGCTAAGGTTCTGGATAAGAGCAGTATGGAGAAATGAGTGATAGAGGTGACAACAAAATTAGGTTTAGCAGATACCTCATGTGAAAGGCAGGCATAAAAGAAAAAAATTAAAAATGATATACCGATATATAGAAATGTTTTTGTCACCTCCGCTACAGAATATACTATTGCTATTATGATGTATTTTTATATTAACATTGTAGAGCAGCTAATATTGATGATACCAACAAAACTCAAGAATCAGAAAGTTGCTGTTTTGCAGAATGTATAGAATGCGCAATCAGAATTTATTGGCAGTTGATCGGTCTCAAATACAGATACAAAGACATGTGCTCTTATTAGGGCCAGTGTTGTATTTATTGCATTGCTACTTAAATTCACTTGTTTCTGCACATAGCACAGCTTTATCATACTGCATACGTTCATATGGAAGTCTATATATATTATGTTTTGTACCTGTGTGCCTGTGTGTTAAGGAACCTGAGGTAACTTTTCTACTGCAATTCCATGACTGCATGAATATGTTTACATGCCAGCCATCAAGATGTATATTTAGTTTTAATTACTTTTTTGTCTAGTTGTCTGAGAGAGTGCCACTCCATCATCTATAAAGCAAAAATCTTCCAGTTCTCTCCCTTAAGGTATATGCCTTCATTCAATGTTCTTTGGAAGAAAATACTAAATCACAATAAAGTAGCATAACACTACTGTTTTTACCTTTCTACCTCTCTTTAATTCTAGCAGC